>NC_062534.1:4020733-4108233 GCF_022655615.1 Tachysurus fulvidraco
GAGAGAGAGAGAGAGGTGACTTCTAAAGGGGTTTTATCTTTATTCAGGTAGAGAAATGAAACAGAGGTTCTGCTTGTTGGCGTGTGAAGCTTATCTACACACACACACACACACACACACAAACACACACACACGCACACACACACACACACACACACACACACACACACGCACACATCATTGCACAGTATAATATTTCAGTTATTTCAATATATTTCTGTAGAGTTACTGCAACGGTACAGTATGTCTAGTAAATGTAATGAATTTAGAAATATGATCAGAAGTATTGGCACCATTCAAAAAAATGTATATGAAATAAATAATATATGCACACATTCAAATAGCCCTGAGTCTATTCCTCTAATGACCTGCAATATGTGTGTGTGTGTGTGTGTGTGTGTGTGTGTGTGTGTGTGTGTGTGTGTGTGTGTGTGTGTGTGTGTGTGTGTGTGTGTTATACTAAATATTTTACTTTTTGGTTCTTTCTATCATGGATAAAGTTATATAATAATCATCATCTGCACTTGCATCCACCTTTTTTTGGAGTTGTTCAGGGTATAAACATGTTGATGATGTTCAGGTTAAAATGTTCTGTCTATCTATCTATCTATCTATCTATCTATCTATCTATCTATCTATCTATCTGTCTGTCTGTCTGTCTGTCTGTCTGTCTGTCTGTCTGTCTGTCTGTCTGTCTGTCTGTTAGTCAGTCAGTCAGTCAGTCAGTCATGATTCAGCTCGGACTTTGGCCACGTGCAGTTTTGTTTACGTTTCTCGTCACGTGTCTGCCCCGCCTTCGTCTGCTCCTTCCTGTCACCATACCTGCTCCTTATTGTGTCATGATTGTCTTGTATATTTAATTGTGCCGTGTTGCCGTGTGCAGCGCGGAATCTACTGTTGTCCTGTCTTGTCTTCAGTCTGTGTCATGTCTCGTGTTCCCTTTGTTATTAAACCCTGTTTTGTTTTGCTATCCTGCGTCTGGGTCCACTTCCTGCCCCGCGTCATGACACTATCTATCTATCTATCTATCTATCTATCTATCTATCTATCTATCTATCTATCTATCTATCTATCTATCTATCTATCTAATGTAGAATTCCCGTTACAGACAGCTGACCCTCTGATATCATTTTACCATCATGAGGATTGTAGAAATGCAAATAAAAGTTTGAATAACACAGTAAAACAATTCTAGCTTAAAACCGAGAGAGAATTTTGCTCGCTCTCTCTCTCTCTCTCTCTCTCTCTCTCTCTCTCTCTCTCTCTCTCTCTCTCTCTCTCTCTCATCAGGTGTTGTTTTATATAGAAACAAAAGACCTGCCATTTCTTTTTTTTCCCCCACAGTTATTAATAGACTGTGAGTCGTTTTGAGTTTTATTCCACGGTACAGTTCAGTAAAGCGTTTGTCTTGTGTTCTGGAGATTTCATTCAGCTTAAGTAACCGCTTTATCCTGATTTATAGTTTATCCCTGAAACACGGGGCAGGAGGCAGAAACACATCAGACCATTAAAGGACACCACACACATTTTCACACACATTCTCACACACCTAGTCCACCTCCTGGCATGGAGGAAGCAGACAGAACATTGTTTGTTTATGCTCTGCATTAGGATGTGTCTTCAAATGTAATTCTTATTTCTTGGGTCTTTTTTTTCCTTTAAGCAAGTTTGCAACTTAAGTGCAGAGATTATGCATTCAGACAGAGATGGATGTGCTTTTACTCAACAAATAACTTGATTAATAGCATAATTAGAAAAGATTTTAAAAGGTTACTTTGGCAAACCCCAGGTCCACCACACTGCCACTGCTGGGCCCTTGAGCAAGGCCCTTAACCCTCAGTTGTAAGTCACTCTGGATAAGGGTGTCTGCTAAATGCCGTAAATGTAAATGTAAATGTAAATGTAAAACTGAATTAAATGGAGATGTGTCTTAGTTGATCGGTTCCGACGGTGTTTATAACAGTTTATAATCACACCCTCCAGTGTCACCCAAATGAGGATGAGGTTCACTTTTGAGTCTGGTTCCTCTCAAGGTTTCTTCCTCTTCCATCTAAGGGAGTTTTTCCTCACCTCAGTCACCTCAGGCTTGTTCATTAGGGATAAATACAAACACATTTAAAAATAAGTCTAATATTAATCTTGAACTTTAATTTAAAAATGTTGTACTATATTTCTTATGGTCTGTAAACAGTCAGTGCTACACAAATAAAATCGTATCGGATGGATCAAAGACGATCTATCATTTGACCAGCTTCACCTTTTCAGCAGCGCTATACAGTACAAGCCTGGTTATTTCACATCCTGTTTCGTTTATTAGCAAAGTCTAGAGAAATTAGAACAGTGTCAGGGTTCAGCACGGACTTTCGGCCACGTGTGTCTGTTGTCGTTCCTCGTCACGTGTCTGCCCCGCCTTCGTCTGCTCCTCCCTGTCACCACATCTGCTCCTCATCGTGTCATTATTGTCTGGTGTATAAATGGGATTCATTAGTTACGTTTCCCCTTCGTCTTGTCTAGTCTTTGTTAAGTGTCATCATTATGTTGGGTTTCCTATTTCAGCTTAGACAAAAATTTATAAAATTTAATTTAATTCTCTTTTCTAAGCGATCCAAGTACCGATACTTCCGGAACCGGGTCTCAAACTGGCCTTTTTTCCCATAGACTCCCATTGTAAAATTTGGAGGTTTATAACTCAGCAAGCTTTTGAATTATCTACACCAAACTCGCCCAGCTCCTTTAGGGTGATACTCTGAACAATGTTTTATATTGTTGTACCGACTGGCCTTTAGATTGTCCCACAGCCCCGCCCCAAATTATGTAAAATCAAAAACTTTTTACAACATGGACATGTGACATATCAAAACACTCAGAACAATGAGGGGAACTTCCTCAGGAGTATTCGGATGATGTCACATGCTCGTCTCCACTTGCTTCCAAATGTTTTGGCACCCTATCTTTCTGTCCACTTGCCTCCAAAAGTAACACTGACCCTTATGTCCACTCGCCTCCAAAAAGCACCAGCCTTTGCGAATACTTGCCTCGTCAAAGCCTACATCAAAGTTTGTTGTGACGAACTTTACAAATCTAGTTTGTATTGCTTTAGTTATCGTCTTTACTGTATTTATCATTTTTTAAACCCCTTTCATTTGAAGCTATCCTGTGTGCGGGTCCGCCTCCTTCCTCCTCTGGTTGTGACAAACAGCATGTAGGATTAAAGTTTCAGAATCTATTTGAATACAGGACATTGCATTTTCTCTCAGTGTTGTCATAAGTCACATGTCCCATAATCCCACCTGCTACAGCTCCACTTTGCATATTTTGTTCAGAATACCGAGTCCTTTTCCTATAAATAGAAATTTCTTTTCTTCTCCAGGAGTGATTGTAATTTCTTGCCATTATGTGTTGTCTTGATACCATCTGCTCCTGCTGGAGATTTCCTAGGATCAGTTCGTGCACCTTAATACTAAGACTTTCCTGTTTTTGGCACTTTCTTTTTATCTCCACAGGCTTTCTCCAGAAACTAGGATCTGGTGGCTTCATACGTTCATACCTGGTGTGTTTGTGCTCTAAGACCGAGTGATAGATTTGTCCGGATGTTTTTTTTGGGTTTTTTTTAACAGTTTCCTTTCTTTCGACTTCCTCTACAATGTATTGTTGTTTTTATGTGGCTTGGTACTTCATAACATAACATAACATTTGATTATTTGGAATGATCTAATAAAGTGTTTTAAACAGATTTCGCACTTATTTTGAGAAAGCTTGGTTGAGATTATGGGTGTGTGTGTTAGGATATTTATTCCACAGTATACATTAGCAGGATATTGTTATTCAGGTAATCACAAGCAATCAGTCAGATTTGACCGCGAAAATTACAAATAAATTTAAAAGTCACAAAAAAAATAAATAAAATTCTGAAAAAGACTTTTTAAAAATGAAAATTTGACAAAAATTGGCCAGAAAACCCAAAAGAGTTTTTGAGAAAAAGAAAAAAAGACCAAACATTTTAAAAAAAAGACAAAAAAAAATGAAAATGACAAAAAAACGTTTTAAAAATAGATTAAAAAAAGACCAAAAAAAAAATCTAAAGTAAAAACATATAAAGAAAAAGATTTCCAGAAACCATAAATAAATATTAAATATTTAATGGGATGGGGGGATGAGGGGGTTAGGGTTAGCCCGTTTTCCACACACCTCCAGGGTTGGGGGTTCGATTCCTGCCTCCGCCTTGTGTGTGTGGAGTTTGCATGTTCTCCCCGTGCCTCGGGGGTTTCCTCCGGGTACTCCAGTTTCCTCCCCCGGTCCAAAGACATGCATGGTAGGTTGATTGGCATCTCTGGAAAATTGTCCGTAGTGTGTGAGTGCGTTAGTGAATGAGAGTGTGTGTGTGCCCTGTGATGGGTTGGCACTCCGTCCAGGGTGTATCCTGCCTCGATGCCCGATGACGCCTGAGATAGGCACAGGCTCCCCGTGACCCGAGAAGTTCGGATAAGCGGTAGAAAATGAATGAATGAATGAATGAATGAATGAATGAATGAATAATGCAGCTTGGTTGGGTAACTTGGGCTACTCCACACATATCCGTCTTTGACCATCCATTCTCTGATCCATTTTCTGGTTTGTAAAATCCAGTGAATTAGACACAATTTGATTTTGCAGGAATCTTTAATTAATTTTACCTCTATTTAATTTGATATTTGTGGTATTTCAGTGTACGTCTTTCATTAAACTGTTTCGACATTGTTCTAGACCAATGACAGACCAAGGCACGTCTGGCATGCCTTTCATAAATTTTTCCCCACCTTGCGACTTCATGTTTACTGAATAATTGCAGTTCATTTTTGCTTAGCGTTTGGGTAAATGGTGTCTTTTTACTTAAGTAATATGTATAAAATGTCAGCCATCTTGCTTCACGATTTTTAGCGCGTCCTTGAGCTTTCCATTACTCTGAAGCTTTCCACCTTCAAAACCTTCAATCTGCCTTCTCACATGTCTAAAACCTCAGATGATTTTTCTCACTTCCTTTTATATTTTATTACTTTTTACTTTATTTATTTTGTTTATTTATTCATGTGACAGCTGGCGGCAAATCAGGGACACCTGGATGTTCCAGGCTTCTGTTAAAGGCAAAAGTAAAGGATCTTTTGAAGATAACTCAAATTTCCTGGCATGTCTAAGGGGTTTAAGACGTCCGCAAAAAAACGTTTAATATCCACCCAAAAAGACCATCTGCGTCCATGTTTGGGATTTTTTCACAAGATAGAAACACGCATGAAATGCCCGAGCCTTGTTCTCAGTTTTCTTTCAAGTGTCAAGTTGGTTGTTTTCAACCTGTCTGTCCTTATAATCTGAAGAGAGCGGCAGTCTGTGTTCGAGCAAGACGGTGATCACAAACCTGATTCATTTTACTAGAGTTTAATCTAGACTTCACAGACGCCACGTCCGTGTCTAGGAGGACCGCGGCAAAGCCGAGCTGATCGCTTTAATTAAACACTCACTTTTTTATTCATCAATATCGTCGGTACCTTCTTTATTCTGCTCAGGGTGAATCTGAAGGGAATACACCATTGTATTGCAAGCTATCATGCACACTCAAACTCACAGTTAACTCCTCATATCACAGTCCAAAATTAGGGAATGATTTGCTCCTGATTTGTTGTGCACTCCACAGCGGTGGTTAATATGAAGCTTATACAAACCTAGATGCTCACGGCTCTAAGAATTTGTATTATGTTCTAGGAGCAATATATTCAGAGAGCATTCATAGATTAAACGAATACAAAGCACACAAATGTATCTATCTTCACAAGTAAATGGTGATATCAAACCCATTTCTGCTGTCTGTGACGCCCCAGATGCTTCCTCATTAACGTCTATGTGTTTAAATTCAAATCCGAGTTTATTTGTGTAGCTCTTTTAACAACGGACCTTGTCTCAAAGCAGCTTTACAGAACATAAACATAAAACAATAAGTTAATATTGTTAATATTTAACCCCAATGAGCGAGCCTGAGGTGACTGAGGTGACTGTGGTGAGGAAAAACTCCCTTGGGTGCTAAAGAAAGAAACCTTGAGAGGAACCAGACTCAAAAGTATCACTGTAGGGTGTGATTATAAATATACAGTCTGAATATTGGGTATCGATGAGGAGGTTGCCCTCAAAGACGACATATAGACGACATCTTCTCTTAGTGTGTCCGAATATTTCATGAAGCAGAGTCTAACTGGAGCTGGAACGTCACTAGATGCACCAGGATCCTCACATGGTTGGCCTCATCTCAGTGAAGGTCCAAAATCTTTATGACATGGAAGACAATCGGAGCTGGTAAGATTTCTGTATGCCTCAGAATAGGTAGAAAGAGAGAAGCAGTGGAGAGGAATTAGCGTAGCAATTCCCAAGGTTATCCCAACAGAGGTAAAAACAGTTTCCTGACAAATGTCATACTCGGCTTGCAGCTATAAAATAATTAATTTGTTTATACCGACTGAAAATGTCTGATAAGTTGACTTCAATTCCACTCAGCTGAATGGAACACCGTTGTACTGGTAAAAAAAAGTAGTAGATTTTGATTCTCTGTATGTTTGACACCCAGTGAGTGGTAGATCGGTGGTAATAGGATACCCCGCTAGCGCTGACAGCTTTAACAGCGTTATCTATTTTCACCACTCTTGAGCTTTGAAACTATCGTCCAATATTTAATACCACACACCTCGTAATGATCGCCTTCTTTGAGTCATCTCTTGTATTCCTTTTTATTTTGACAGTAGGGAGAATTTCGATCACCAAAAATTGCCTCGCTGACCTCTGAGCAGCCCGTGCTGGTAGATTTAAGATGAAGATACTGATACACCTTTGTGATGAAGATCCAGATCCACTTCTCCATCCGCTGAAACAGAATAGGAAATGAAAGATCTGACACATCGCTATACCTGATGCAAATACATTTCCAGCTTCTATGTCTCTTCTGACACAGGCAGTTATTTACATAATCACTTATAGATATCTCTCGGAATATGTGCCCCAGTTTCAGGAGACCTTTTTTTTTTTTTTCGTAAAACAGTCTGCATGTAAACGACTTATCGAGTTGAAGATGAGTGTGACAGGTCAGCATGAATTTCATGAAGATGAAAGATGAATGTGAATGGACAGGTGTTGTAAACTGATAAGAGCACCGTCTTACCTTAGGGAGAAGGTTAGGTTGTCACCTGGACCCTGATTTACATCTTCTTTAGTTAACATACAAGCGATAGCTCTGAGGTTTATTAAAAAAGCATAAGTGCTACTGCATGGATAGTACGAATGTTTTTATTTTTATAAACGTTAAAGCCTGTAAACGTGATGGTTTGAAATTACACTGCTGCTTTGTTTATGTCAAAAATCAAACCAATTATTCTGATGAGAAAATATCACATGCATGTAGACAATAAAAGTAGACAATAAAAACGGTCGGTACTTACGTATTTGAACGATCATGATTAGCTCAGGATTAGGAAGTGGCAGTTTTCCAGTTTAGGCCACACCCACTTAAGATTATATTCCACTGAATGTTTGGAGTGGGGACCATGGTGGCTTAGTGGTTAGCACGTTCTCCTCACACCTCCAGGGTTGGGGGTTCGATTCCCGCCTCCACCTTGTGTGTGTGGAGTTTGTATGTTCTCCCCGTACCTCGGGGGTTTCCTCCGGGTACTCCGGTTTCCTCCCCCTGTCCAAAGACATGCATGGGAGGTTGATTGGCATCTCTGGAAAATTGTCCGTAGTGTGTGTGTGTGAGTGATTGAGAGTGTGTGTGTGTGCCCTGTGATGGGTTGGCACTCCGTCCAGGGTGTATCCTGCCTCGATGCCCGATGACGCCTGAGATAGGCACAGGATCCCCGTGACCCGAGAAGTTCGGATAAGCGGTAGAAAATTAATGAATGAATGAATGAATATTTGGAGCATATATATATATATATATATTGCAAACTCATCTTCTCATAGTGTGAAATTTCAAAATCTGTCAAAAGTATGACAAGAAGCCTTTCGCTCAAGAAGAGACTTATGAAAGCACCAGAGTGAAGTTGAAAATGTGATTGGCACAAACCCAACACAGGAGATTCCTGAAAGAACATCATGCCGAGAGTGAAACATGGTGGTGGCAGCATCATGCTCTGGGGATGCTTTTGATCCTCATACCTTTGGCTTCTTGTCAACATTTAAGGCAGAACAGATAAAGCAAAATACATGGAGATATTACAAGTGAAAAAAAAATGTAAAGCTTGGGAGAAAGTACACCTTTCAGCAGAATAGTGCTCACAAACACGAGGTCATGCAGACGTGATCAAAAACATAAAGGTGAATCTCCTAAAGTGGCCAAAAAAAAAAAAAAAACTCACATATTTAGGGATCCTCTTGATTGCATACAGGAATATGCAGTCCATGATTTGCCTATTGTGGATCATTTATATGTATTTCCTTTTCCTTCTCTCTTAGGCATAATCTGTGTTTGAAAGCCAGCAACGAAAAATAGACCAAGCAGTCAATCATCAAACCTGACAAGCAAGCTGAAAAGCTGTCATTTTATTTGTTTTTTTATTGATCTTTATATGAGTGTCTGTCAACCATGTCAATTGGTACAATGGAAATTGCACTCTCTTTCTGCTATGTTCCCAGCAGGGAATGCTGCTGACAGCATTGTCATGTTGGTGTAATAGAAGAATGGCATGCAGGCAACAGTAAAAGTAAGTAAGAATTGACCAGAATCTCGCCTTATGGTGCTGTTCGATCGATCGACTTATCGATCGATCGATTGACTCATTGATCGAGCAATTAGGTGCAGTGGTGGCTCAAGTGGTTACGGCTCTGGGTTGTTGATCAGAACATCGGGGTTCATGCCAAGCTGCCACTCTTGGGAAACTGAGCAAAGCATTTAACCCTTTCTGCTCCAGGAGTGCTGTATCATAGCCATCCCTGTGCTCTGACCCGAACTGTAGGTGGGATATGGAAAGAAAAGGATTACAAATTCTAAAGTCTGCTAAAGCAGCCAAGAGTTATTACAGTATTATTTGTGATCTTAGTATGTTAAATGTCATATCGCTGAGCAAAGAAAACCAAACAGTGCTGGATTTATTACTACATAATTCATCTTTTATTTGTTTTGCTTCACAGTTCAGGAGCACGGCCTTGGTGTGAGCTTGCATGATTGGATTCACCAATGATTCAGCTGCGGGTTAAAATAATCCCTGTATTGCGTTAGTCTGTGTGTCGTGACTAATGTAGTGATTAAAGAGCTAGACCAGGGGTCGGCAACCCGCGGCTCCGGAGCCGCAAGTGGCTCTTTCATCCCTCTGCTGCGGCTCCCTGTAGATTTGGAAAATAAATATTTAATTTTAAATTTATTTTATTTTAGTTAGTTAGATTTTAAAAAATCTAAAATTAAAAAATGTATTTGTTTGTCGCTCAAAATACGCGTCGTAACTGCCGACTTGCGAAATCCGACACAGAAGCCCTGCAGCCGGCAAGTTAAAATGTTGATGTCATGAATACGAAGGGGATTCGATTAGACATTGAACATTTTATTAGAAAGTAACCTTCGACCCAGCGTCTTTTTCCTTAAGTTTAGTTCAAACTGTTCAAAATATTTTTGTTTGCCTGCAGAAATAAAATTTGGTTTACTCGGTAGCAGTTCATTGATTTCTTAAATGCAACACACTACAGTTTTTTTCTATACTTTCCATAAAGGTAAAAAAACGCAGATGTCAAAAGGGTTTTGTGGCTCCCTGTGTGTTTTTTTCTATGGGAAACGGGTCCAAATGGCTCTTTGAGTGTTTAAGGTTGCCGACCCCTGAGCTAGACTGTGATAGACATAAATTGCGATTGCATCATGTTAATAAAGAAATTTCCATAATTAATGAGTGGATGAAACAACACTAGTCAACTGTCTCTGTAATGTTTGCACACATTGATTACTGTTTGAAAAATTTACCTTGAGAATGCAAGAAGTAATAAACGACTTGTATGCATATGTACAGAAGTGTGATAAATGAAAAAAAAAAAAAAAATATATATATATATATATATATATATATATATATATATATATATATATATATATATATATATATATATATATATTGTGGTTCTGTTGTGAGGGGCATTTAGTGTACTGACATGGTTTTGGCTCCACTTGTAACCTTAAAAAGTAGCGTGACGTGCAAATCAATACAAATTTCCTCTGCACGTACTGCACCTTTCCTGTTTAATACATACTCGGATACATAACAAGACGGAAGTTCTGCTCCGGAAAGGTGCTGCAAAGTTCAGGGAGCTGCACCTGCCAGAATTAGTTAATAAATCAGTTGGAATCAGATAAACACCGGATGTCTTACATTTCCAGCAATCAGCCTCAAGGCAAAATCTTCACACCCTATTACCCAAACATGGTGTCAATAAGCTAACTCCCTCAGGCTCACAGAAAGGCTTCTAACCTGAGTCTAGCATTGTTTATTGAGAGGTAAGAATTGAATCCAGAAAAGGGTCTAGGCAGAGGACATGCTGCAAACAAGGGCTTGACATTTGGCTTAGGTGTCAGTTTTATTCCATCTTAAATTATACAACTAAAACTCAGTACTGGTGGATGTAATATTACTGCAGTTTTTAATATTAATATTAATGCTGAGTTTTTTTTAGATCCAACTCTCAGCTACTCCCATTCAGACTTCAGAACTGTGTCCCAAACACTTCTACTCGCTATATAGGATGCATAAATAGCTGTTAGGTAGGGTTAGGAAGGTCGGGGTAGTAGTTGGGGGTACATTGTTTAGTAGAGTGGGGTATTGTTGTAGGGGAGAAGTTTAAGAAAGTGCAGCAGTTGAGGGTACAGAGTTTAATAGGAAAAGGTTATAAGTGTAGGGAAACAAATTTAGTAAGGTAGGCTGTTAATGTAGGGTGGGGTATTTTAGAGGATAGGGTAGAACACTTGAGGGTACAGTATTCAGTAGGATAGAGTAGTAGTGTGTGTGTGTGGGGGGGGGGGGGTGTAAGAAGCCTTAGACCTTAGAAGCCTTTATTATCTTCACATACCCCAACTGAGGAGGTTGGGGTCAGAGTGTAGGGGCAGCTATAATACAGTGCCCCTGGAGCTTCATGGGTTAATTTTTCTATAGACTTGCTCAAGGGCCCAACAGTGGCAGCTTGGCTGTGCTGGGCCTTGAACCCCGATCCTCAACCCAGAGCCTTAACGAGTTGAGCCACCACTGCCCCACTGTATTCAGTATGCCTAAATAGTAGTGAGGTAGGGTTAGGACGGTAGGGTAGTAGTATAGGGTATGGTATTTAGAAGGGTAGGGTATTTTAAAAGGTTCAGTTGTAGTGTAAGGTAGGGTAGTAGTATAGGGTATGGTATTTAGTAGGGTAGGGTAGCAATGTAAGGTAGGGTTGCGGTGAAAGGTAGAGTAGTAGTGTAAAGTAGGCAGTAGTATAGGGTAGGGTATTTAGTAGTGTATTTACTAAGGTATGATTGTATTACAAGGTAGAGTATTTAGTGTGGTAGTAGTGTAAAATAAGGTAGTAGTATAGTTTGGGGTATTTAGTGGTGTATTTAGTAAGGTATAGTTGTAGTACAGGGTAGGGTAATTAGTTGGGTAGTAGCATAAAGAAGGTAATAGTATAAAGTAGTGTAGGGTAGGGTAGGGTAGGGTAGGGTAGTAGTATACGTTAGTAGTAAAGGGTATGGTAGGGTACAATATAATGGAGGGTAGTATTATAGGTCAGGGTATTTAAGGATTTACTGTAGTAGAGTAGACTGTGGTTTGGATTGCACTTCAAATATTTGTGACAGAGGATAATTATCTGCTCTCATCACAGCCACCTACAATTTACACAAGTGTTATTAGAATAAAATCCTATTTTCGTACACAGATTAAAGTGCCTAAGATATCTGAAATTACAGAAAGCAATCAAACATATCTTTCTTATATAACATGCATCATTAGCCACAGCCAGTTAGCATTAATATGCTAAATACAGCAGAGGAGAAAATAAACAGGACAGACCCAAAGATAAAAAGCCTTTTCTTGTTAAAAGACTTTTACCAATAACCTAGGTGCATAAGTATGCACACCCTTTTATACAGTAATGGAGCATGTGATAGTTCTGAAAATGAACCAATCACATTCAATCTCACGCTCCAAAAATGATCATTCCTTCGATAATGTAATTCTAATGAACCCCAGATGACCCGTGTTTCTGGAGGATTTTTTTTTCCCACCTTCATGGGTTAATTTTTCAACATACTGCTGTACGTTATGATCCATTCTACCTCTGGTAGATATATTAGTTTTAATCAAAGCGATAACAGCAAATTGCTGTTCTAGTAATTTATACAGAATTCAATTAGGAAGCTCTGCACCTCGGTGTAAGAACAGATGGAAGATGAACCATTACTGATTTAGAGATCGAGATAGAGATGTTTTGCAGTAGTAATGGAACAGTGACCATGACAGAGTGAAGTAGATTTCCAGCTGAATATCGCATCATACAGTACAGTACTAACACAGCCCAAGTCTCAGGGTTAATTAGTACAATAATTGAGCAGGACATGAACACTGTACACACCACAACATACAGACAGGACTCTATGGTTAGGAGTTATTCATCGGTTGATTTCTGATGTGTGTTTTTGTGATGTTTTTTTTTTTTCTCATGCACACAATAGATCCACAATCATACCAGAGTCATTATTGCAATTTGCTTCGAACGTCTTAAATTGCGCTTCACTCTCTGAAAGGTTCGAGCTGATTTAAGTGCAGTTTGGTCTTCAGGCTCAACATTGTCTCTGTGTTTTTCCCAGCTCCATCACTATTCCAGATCAATAAAACATGCTGTGGCTCAGTGCACAGGAACGGTCCTTGTTTCTTTTTTGTAGAGCAAACAGGAGATATCTTTTGCATTCAGTCTCTCCTCAGAAGCGGAGGCTTCCAGCGACAAATAAAGCACAACAGTAGGCATTATGCTTTCTATCTATTTCTTCATTTATTTGCTTACTTCTGTCAGGGATTGGACAGCATGCACTTAACTCCAAAAACCGGCTTTGACGTGACAGATATAAGGCATATAACTATCATTAGATTTCACCCTGAATGAAAATGTCTTTAAAAAAGGAACGGAGAGGCTTGTTGGCTCTGACATGTAAAATGGCATACAGAAAGAAAACGCTTTATTTGTCAGAAAAAGAAAGAAGGAGAGAGGGGTGTTGAAACTTTTTCCTTAACATACTGTGCTCCTGTTAAGCTTGTTTGATGGATAGAGGACGGCTTAGACGATATAAATGGTTCTTGCACACAAAAGCACAGTTTTTTAAATTTCCCTTGGAAAGATTTCACAGAATTTGAAGGTTAAGCCTTTTTCTGTACACAACATGTTCACTGTATACCATATCTGTACTGTGTGAACATGTTCGGCGTTGTTGTTATTGTTGTTGTTTTTCTTTGTATTTGTCATTCATGACCTTCTATATGATGGATTTTCCCAAGAAATAATATTTTCAGCAGTGTTCCAGGGCTGAGATGAAACGTTGATGGATAAAATAGCTTAAATGACAGATGCTGAAATAATACCGCTACAGTGGAAGCATGTAAATGACCAGCTGTGTGTTCAGATATGCAATACAATTAGACAATAAAGCCATTCTTCTTTTTCAGCTGTTGGTTTCTCTCTCTCTCTCTCTCTCTCTCTCTCTCTCTCTCTCTCTCTCTCTCTCTCTCTCTCTCTCTCTCTCTCTCTCTCTCACAATTTCCATCCATAAAAACTCCAGATTCTTCACAGCTGACATGAGGCATCACAGTGACCTGAATCTGAATGCTGACAGAACTGCACCTCCACATCCACGTTTCGTGTCATTCCCTACTTCCTTCCTTTACTTCGGCAGAAACGGAAATGTCAGTCATGAATCCTTCGAATAAATTACAGTACGCCGTTACACATACGCGTATCTATCTAAATGCCCTTTACAATAATAAATGACTCACGCTTTGATTTTCGGCAGCTGTGACCGATGCGACACTTTTACCATTTCTCTCTCATCTAGCTTTACTCTTTGAAGTTATTGACTTAAGCCGAGTGTAAATTGGAATCTGGTTTTTAATTGCAGACTTGCATGTTTGCCCTGAGTTTGGTTACATTAATTGGGTGGAATGGAAAAGATTTTATAAAGAAATAACATATATAGATAGTTTATTCAGGCAGAAAAATGCAAGGCAAACTGTTTGCATTCTGATGCTGAGATGAAAGTTTCCATCCATTCATCCGTCCCTCCATCCATCCATCCATCCATCCATCCATCCATCCATCAACCAATTATAATCCAACATTCATTAAGTTATTTGAACCTTTTTCACCAGTACACTAATTAATCAGTTTAAACAAATGAATGATTTTCTGGCTTGTTTTTCAAGTCTGATCTAAAATAAGTCAGGTCTCATCTATTAATAATTAATAATAAATAATTTGGGGGCACGGTGGCTTAGCACGTTCGACTCACACCAGCAGGGTTGGGGGTTCGATTCCCGCCTTGTGTGTGTGGAGTTTGCATGTTCTCCCAAGACATGCATGGGAGGTTGATTGGCATCTCTGGAAAATTGTCCGTAGTGTGTGTGTGTGTGTGTGTGTGTGTGTGTGTGTGTGTGTGTGTGTGTGTGTGTGTGTGTGTGTGTGTGTGTGTGTGTGTGTGAATGAGAGTGTGTCTGTGCCCTGTGATGGGTTGGCACTCCATCCAGGGTGTATCCTGCCTTGATGCCCGATGACGCCTGAGATAGACACAGGCTCCCCGTAAAGTGCAAAAATGATTTAGGAAGAATAAAAAAAAATAAACACAAATAAACAAACAAGTAAACACCTTTGATAAGTTCATTGATTTAAAAAGCAACAACTGAAATGATTTCATGCAGCAATCATATCAAATCACTATTTATCTGAAAAGGCAAACAACTGTAGTGTAAAAAATATATATTTTCAGACTGATGCTGAAATAATTTACCCTCCAACTGCTTGTTCATAAGCAATTAAAATCTGAAGGTGTTACCTTCAATCACTGGTTAAAAGGGTTAAAATAGTCTGTCTCCGTTCACTTGGGCTGTGACCTTTAAATAAAGTTTTCTTCTTTTTACTTCGGGACTAAAGCGAATTTCAAATGTTTGAATATGAGCTTCATATGTTAATCGATGTAAAAATATTGATTAATTCTGTGGAACGGAGTCTTCCTTTCTTCCTTGCATCCCTGAGGCTAGTAATTATTGCTCACTGGAACTGAAAGCAAGGATTATTTTTGAGAATTTTATAATAATATGTTTTTGAGCAAATGATCTGTATAAATCCTTTAAGGCTTCAGCTGGTATAAAATTTTGCAGTCAGAAATATATAATCATCAAAAAATGTTATGGACACCATGTTACAGCGTTTTTACTCCTTTAGCTTTCCGCTAAACTACAGATTGTTTGTCTTAAGCATTTGGCAGGGCATCATTAAAAGCGCCCCTTTCTGAGATGAATCAGTTGAATCGCTCATCTCATGTATTTCACGCGTGACCACAATTCCTTTAATCAGTAAACCATCACAGCAAATTAAAAGGGTGAGCTGATAGCATCATGCTGTGAGCCTGATTCACAAAGCTAAATTGGATATTATATCAGCAAACAAACCGTATACTTACTGTAAAAAGCTCTAAGATGCTATTGTTTATTCACTGTGCCCTGTCTGCTCTCTCAGTTTCAAGATAAATATGAGATTAGCATGTTTTAAAAAGTTTCTTGTCCAACTGTGCTACCAATAAACAACATCTGTGTGAGTGAGGGACCAATCAGATCATACTTCTGATGAAAAAAGAATATTGTTTAGATGTTGTCATGTCGGGGGGCACGGTGGCTTAGTGGTTAGCACGTTTGCCTCACACCTCCAGGGTCGGGGGTTCGATTCCCGTCTCCGCCTTGTGTGCGTGGAGTTTGCATGTTCTCCCTGTGTCTCGGCGTTTCCTCCTGGTACTCCGGTTTCCTCCCCCTGTCTAAAGACATGCATGGTAGGTTGATTGGCATCTCTGGAAAATTGTCCGTAGTGTGTGTGTGTGTGCCCTACGATGGGTTGGCACTCCATCCAGGGTGTATCCTGCCTCGATACCCGATGATGCCTGAGATAGGCACAGGCTCCCCGTGACCCGAGAAGATCGGATAAGCGGTAGAAAATGAATGAATGTTGTCATGTCCACAGTGGACAATGTTACTCCACACCACAAGAGGGCAGCCTCACTTATATCCTAAATGTATTTATTTTTATCTGCCTCACACCCATTTTGTCTTCCATTTTATTTTCTGCTATAAACTTTCCTTTCTTGTTGTTTTTTTGTTATGTAACATGAATAGCACGCATTTATGTGGACTTTGTACCTAGCCTTGTCTTGTCTCTGTCCAGATTTTGCCTATTTTTGGTTCTTTATTTGTATGTATTTGTTTTAATTTGCTAAAATCCATGGTCTGTGTTTGCTGATCTGGACTTTCATAGAAACAAATGTACACTGACGTACGGGCAGAAGCAGGGTGCTTTTCCCAGGTGTTAACACCGTTAACATTAACATTAACATTAACATAATTTAATACTGAAAGAATGTTAGCACATTCAGATCTGCAATTACCGAAGACCATTCATGATTGATCTGGAGGGGGTAGATTATATTCAGCCTCTGGGAACTAATCAGTGTGTCTTTGGAGAGAAGGAAGTGGAATTGTTTCCTTTTTAACGTACAGTAGACCAATGTACTGTATGTCACATTCATTCCACAAAACGTACCTCAGTGTAGCTGAAAAAATGTTTACCAGATTCAATAGTGACTGATGTTGCACCTTTATAGTCAGTAATCTAAGCAAAATTAGCATGACATCACATAATGTATTTATGATTATCATTATTATTAGCAGGGGGCACGGTGGCTTAGTGGTTAGCACGTTCGCCTCACACCTCCAGGGTTGGGGGTTCGATTCCCGCCTCCGCCTTGTGTGTGTGGAGTTTGCATGTTCTCCCCGTGCCTCGGGGGTTTCCTCCGGGTACTCCGGTTTCCTCCCCGGTCCAAAGACATGCATGGTAGGTTGATTGGCATCTCTGGAAAATTGTCCATAGTGTGTGGCATACAGTAGGCACAGGCTCCCCGTGACCCGAGAAGTTCTGATAAGCGGTAGAGAATGAATGAATGAATGAATGAATGAATGAATGAATGAATTATTATTAGCATGCACATCTATCACACTAACCACATATTCCCTTCGTGTTTAAACTCAAACTTAAAAACTCTCAAAAGTTTTTCTGCATGTTCATTTGATATTCGTTACACATTCCGCCTTACTGCAATATGTTTTTTTCCTCTATAGATTTTATTAAAAATCTTTTTTAAAGGTTGTTTCATTGTATAAAAATAATAAATGCACAGCGTGTCTAAAAAACAGTTTATGTGGGTTCACATACAGTATTTGTTCATGCTCTAACGCTTTTGTTATTTGCTTTCTGGGAAAGCCAATTTCATGAGATCAGTGACAGATGTGCTGCTGGGGGACATTCAGAATGCTAACATTCATCACTTTTATATAACTTCAAGCGACTGCTATGTCCCAGTACCTGTTGGTCTGACTTCAGCTTTTTACATTGGCCTTTTTTTTCCCCCATCATTGAAATGCTACACAGAAGTAGTCAGTAATGTTCTTACACATGCTCTACAGTTAATAGTACAGTAGGTACTGCCAAAAACAGTCGGCTTTCAATAAACTGTTAGCAGCCTGTTGACTTCAGCTGATCTTCTTACTTATCAGGACCAGCACAACAAGGCTCATTACACTCTCCATAGCCAAAACTGTTGCTCTATTTCAGACCCTTGTAACCCAACATGGATGGAGGGAAACATCTGGATACCTCGGGAACAATCAATTTGTGAAGATTCAAATCAAATCAAATCAAATTTTATTTGTCACATACACATACATACAGGGTACGACATGAAGTGAAATGTTTTATGCAACTGTTCGGTATTAGAATAAAAAGGATTAAAAAAGCAAAATAAATAAATAAATAGATAAATAAATAAATAAGTTAATTAATTAATTAATTAATTAAGTCTAAACTATATAAGAAAAACTATATTAAAAAATTATATTAAAAAATGGAAAAAAAAGGAGAAATAATGTATATACATATATACATATGCATAATATATTTGATGCAGTATTTGCGATAATTTCCTGAATACTTCGCTTTCTCCTTATCACTTGTACACGATGAAATGTCTATACATACTGTATATGCAATGGAGCTATCCACTTGTGAATATCTATGGGAAGCCAACCTCCAAAGCTAATAATAGTCATCCTTGCAGTCATGCATTTCACTAGTCATTTATCTCATCCATGCTGTCCACTGAAACACAAAGATAGGCATCGGCCATATGCTCATTTTCTGTACTACTTCAAGAAAGCTGTATTTGAATGTGCTATCCCTCACAGGAATACCAATGTTGACACGGAATATGGCTGACAGACTTAAATCCCTATACAAACTGCATGGGAATATCAATACTGCCTCCAATGTTCAGTCCCTGTTCGGAACCAAATTGATCCCAAGCCTGTCAACCTAAGCTTTCTGACTGCAAACACCAAAGCCAGATGGCCAAAGAGCACATTATCCAAAGCTGGTCTGAGTTGCATTCTACATGAATTGGTAGAAAATATGGCTCAGCTAAAAGCTTTTATTCAGTATCTGAAAGGCTGTAAATCTTCTAAGTAGAACCCCTTCGTAGTTCAGCCACCATTCTCACCTCTTGTGGAATGACCGGGAAACTGAGACGTTGACACGTCCTTAGAAGACACTTCAATTAAACTCTATTTCACCTCTTACATTTACAGAACATCTACATTTACAGCAATTAGCAGACAGCCTTAACCAGAGCGACTTACAGAACTGCTTTTGGCGTTTACAACAATGAAAACATCAACATTGGCTCACTAGATGAAAAGCAAGACTAAGAATATCATCAGTATCACAAGAAATGCACACAGACAACTTTTTAATCCTTTTTAATTATATTTTATTTGTTTTTTTAGTGGGTGGGGGGGCACGGTGGCTTAGTGGTTAGCACGTTCGCCTCACACCTCCAGGGTTGGGGGTTCGATTCCCACCTCCGCCTTGTGTGTGTGGAGTTTGCATGTTATCCCTGTGCCTCGGGGGTTTCCTCCGGGTACTCCGGTTTCCTCCCCCGGTCCAAAGACATGCATGGTAGGTTGATTGGCATCTCTGGAAAATTGTCCGTAGTGTGTGAGTGTGTGAATGAATGAGAGTGTGTGTGTGTGTGAGTGAATGAGAGTGTGTGTGTGCCCTGTGATGGGTTGGCACTCCGTCCAGGGTGTATCCTGCCTCGATGCCCGATGACACCTGAGATAGGCACAGGCTCCCCGTGACCCGAGAAGTTCGGATAAGCGGTAGAAAATGAATGAATGAATGAATGAATGAATGAATTAATGAATGAATGAAGACTGAAACTACTTCAGTCTGTGTGTATGAATTTATATAATACAGAGTTTTACTATTAGAGTTGGATTACTGAAATAAATGAACTTTTCCTTGACATTCTAATTTATTGAGATGCACCTGTATATGCAAAAAAAAAAAAAAAAACTAAATCCCTAATAGCTTATTCTCCTGCTTGTATCTCTGAGCTCTCTCGGTTATGTAGTACAATAGACAGTCCACAAATGAGTTATAACCCTCCGACTGGATGCCAAACAACACAGGCAGCGATGTATCCTTGTCTTACTGATAGAATCGAGTTAGGAGCAAATCAGTTCATTCAGTTTGATCGTGTGCCTTTTGTACAGCCAATTAGATTCGAAAGAAAAGATACGGACCGTTGTAACTTATTTTATTCGACCATTAAGAGCAGCATGAGATCATAGCTTTGTTATATTACTATCAAAACACTAGCAGATTTCATCATAGGGGAAACAACTTGACTTGAATACTAGCTTTAATCCTAGATTCCCATTCCTACTAATAGCCGGCTGTGTGCTTTTACTTTATCTGCTTCAGTAGGAAGAATAAAATTCCCAAAGCTCTCAAATTAAATACGTTCCCCGGATGAATTAAAATGTGCAAATTGCCAGTTGTGGAGATGGTTCTTCTCTCTCCTCTGACTGTGTTTAATGGAAATCTATTTTTAGCCTTTCTGAGTGAAAAATACCTGACGTTTTGTTCCATGTAAAATGTTACAACCCATAAAAATAGGGTATTGTATTGTGTGTGTTTTTTGTACATGTCTGTGTGCAGGTTGATTCCAGGCCAGAGTTTGCAACCTGCCCCAGCCTGTCCTGATCCTGCCCCCATATTGATGACATCATCACTAATGGTCTATATAAAGAGGAAGCAGAAGAAGGAGGAGGAGGAGGGTGTTGTTGGTGTTGTGATAATTGGATTATTTTAGTTTTGTGAGTATTCTGGTATTGACTTCTGCCTTGTTGCTGTGTTGCATTTTTGTGTATATATATATATATATATATATATATATATATATATATATATATATATATATATATATATATATATATATATATATAATTACTGTACAGTTGTCACAGTAGGGGTGTGGCTGCCTTTTTTCTTTGGGAGTGGGTTCCTTTTTCCCCTGTGTGTGTTTGGTAGGGAATTAGGGACGTTCCCCTGTATTTTTTTCTTTTCTTTGCTTTCAGGTAAGCATAGTTTATCTCACTATTAGAACTTTTTGTTTATTATTTTGAACTATCAGAGTAGAGCCGCTGCTCCTCCACATCGAGAGGGGTCAGCTGAGGTGGCTCGGGCATGTCCGGGCATGTCCAACCGGGAGGAGGCCCCGGGGAAGACCTAGGACACGCTGGAGGGACTATGTCTCTCGGCTGGCCTGGGAACGCCTCGGTATTCCCCCGGAAGAGCTGAAGGAAGTGTCTGGGGAGAGGGGAGTCTGGGTGTCCCTGCTTAGACTGCTGCCCCCGCGACCCGGCCCCGGATAAGCGGTAGAAGATGGATGGATGAATGGATGGATTTTGGACTGGGCCCACCTTGAAGAGACACCTGTGTACTGTTGGCTGGATATATATTCTTTGTATCTGTAAATACACTCACCTACAAATTCTACCTTGTGTGGTTTCTTGTGGTATTTTTAAAGATGTCCAATCACTGAATCCCGAGCTTTAACGCTGTGCAGCCCAACCCTAGATCCTGCTACACGGGTACAAGGTAATGGGGGGACATAATTATCTTTCTCTTTTTTAAAAATCTATTTCTAAGAAAGACATGCTACACAGCACTGTGAAGTACTGAATAAAGCATCTGGGATGGTTTAAGTGCATAATTAGTGTGTGTAGGCAACTCCAGAGTTGTTTTTTTTTATTATTATAATACAAAAATACGTACTTGAAATATACTGTATATGTAATGAGTGATATTCAGAATTCAATTTAATATTTCTTTAAAACATATACTGTATTTTATCCTCCTGGAAGAGCCAACTAGTGTTTGGGGGACAACCTTTTTTCTTTCTTTTTTTTTATATATTTACATTCATGATCGTTCAGGCCCATGGACTCCCACAACAAACAGAAACCTTTTTTTTAATCATCTGCATCTGCCAGATTTTAGCAGAGATGAGGATGTCGAGGTTCTCTTTAGGACGGGATGAGGAACGAGCACATCAGAGGGAGGGCTCGGTTTGGCTGTTTTGGGGACAAGGTCAGAGAGACTACTGTAGCTTGAGATATTTTGGACATGTAGAGAGGAGGGAGATGGTTATATTGGTAGAAGGATGTCAGAGATGGAGCTGCCAGGTAAGAGGTCAAGAGGAAGGACAAAGAGGAGATATATGGATGTGTTAAAAGAGGACATGAAGGCAACTGGTGCGAGAGTAGAGGATAGGTGGAAACAGATGATTCGCTGTGGTAACCCCTAACAGGAAAAGCTGAAAGAAGAAGAAGAAGAAGAAGAAGAGGTTCTGGAAGTATTTGGTCATTTATTTATTTATTTATTTTGTGAGTTGCTCTAAGGATGAAAAGTAATTAAATAACCTGTCATCTCAACTCAAATGAGGATGAGGTTGTCTTTAGAGTCTGGTTCCTCTCAAGGTTTCTTTCTCATATCATTTCAGGGTGTTTTTCCTTGCCGATGTCACCTCATGCTTGCTCATTATGAATAGATGTTAGAGATCTATAGTAACTTAATTTCAAACTGTCCAATTTTTATTCTCTTTCTATACTTCTGTAAAGCTGCTTTGAGACAATGTCAGTTGTTAAAAGCACTATACGAATAAATTGAATTTAATTGAATCGAGGGGGGCTTAGTGGTTAGCACGTTCACCTCACACCTCCAGGGTCGGGGGTTCGATTCCCGCCTCCACCTTGTATGTGTGGAGTTTGCAGGTTCTCCAGGTCCAGGGTGTATCCTGCCTCGATGCCCCATGACGCCTGAGATAGGCACAGGCTCCCCGTGACCCGAATTAGTTCGGATAAGCGGTAGAAAATGAATGAATGAATGAATTAATTAATTATTGAATTGAAATTTTACAAGTGTGACCTGTCCAAGAAGGCAGCAAAATACACAACAAAATCTAAATCACAGCAACGATTAATGTGACAATAAAAATACATCTTTCATCTGAACCGTGTTACTCTATAAATATCATTAATTTAAACAACAATAAAAAAGCTGTCATTGCTACAACTGCCAAAAAATCTCATACGATTGGGCCAAATATCTTCATTGTGTACAATTTGCAAGCTTTCCTTTCTCAACGGATATGTTTGCTTCTCGCAAGTAGAGCAGAACAACACGTCTTAAGAACATGTCTTATCTACAGCGGTGCTGCTAAACACACGGTCCACGGCTTTTATTTACCGTAGTCGATGCTATACCGTAGTTATTATTAATAATTAAGCAGTATTATCTAGTTAGCTCCCATTTACATGCTTAAATTTAATGTTAAATGAAAAGGTAAGAAAAAAGGATTTAATAAACTAAGTTCGAGCATTTATTAAATGTGCTGAACGGCATGCAAAATTCTTACCTTATTAGGCCATGTATAATCCAAATCCACCCTGTGCATAATGAATGTATTACACAATGACAGCCTAGTGTTGTCTCTAAATATAGCCTTGTTGTGTCATCCATACATGGTTTAATCAAATAGCTTACAACAAATGTATTCATGCTGAAATAGCCTCATTGTTGTGAAGAGGAGGGAAAAAAATCATTGCGTAATAGCTGACACCACTTTATTTTATCCTCAAAAACAAGTCTTCCTCATGGAGGGTGAATCTGCAGAGTGGCTAACAACCTGAAAGAGATTAAGGTCAGTTACATGGATGGGCTTAAATAATGAAATACATTTTCAAAGCTATGTTCGAGATGTTCAGAATGTTTACTGACCATCCGACCTTTCTTTACAGGGTGATATTTTTCAGTTCAAATTTGTTTGTATTTTGCTTTTTAACATTAGACTTCACCACAAAGCAGCTTTAAAGTCCCAATTGAGCACTGAGCAGCCCAGTGGCCAAGAGTGCAGAGAAAGAAAGAAAAAAAAAACATGAAAAGAGAAACAAAATCTTGATAAGAGAGAGAGTCAGAAATGAAGAGTATTGTGGTGAGATTATCTACTGATGCTAGGTTGATACTTGGTCATAAACATATGGCTATGAGAGAGAGAGAGAGAGAGAGAGAGAGAGAGAGAGAGAGAGAGAGAGAGAGAGAGAGAGAGAGAGAGAGGGAGGGAGAGAGACAGCGAGAGAGTGAGAGACTGAGACAGAGACAGAAAGAGTGAGAGCGGGAGAGAGAGAGAGAGAGAGAGAGAGAGAGAGAGAGAGAGAGAGACAAAAAGAATGAGACGGACAGAGAGAGAGAGCAAGAGAGAGAGACAGAAAGAGCGAGTGAGAGAGAGACAGAAAGAGTGAGTGAGAGAGAGAGAGAGCGAGTGAGAGAGAGAGCGAGAGTGAGAGCGAGAGAGAGCGAGAGAGAGAGAGACAGAAAGAGTGAGTATGAGTCAGAACACAACCTAGGCATGATATTGGGTCAGAACACAACCTAGGCATGATATTGGGTCAGAACACAACCTAGGCATGATATTGGGTCAGAACACAACCCAGGCATGATATTGGGTCAAAACACAACCCAGGCATATTAGGTCAGAACACATCCCAGGTATGAGATTGGGTCAGAACACATCCCAGGCATGATATTGGGTCGGAACACATCCCAGGCATGATATTGGGTCGGAACACATCCCAGGCATGATATTGGGTCGGAACACATCCCAGTCATGATATTGGGTCAGAACACATCCCAGGCATGATATTGGGTCAGAACACAACCTAGGCATGATATTGGGTCAGAACACAACCCAGACATGATATTGGGTCAGAACACAACCCAGACATGATATTGGGTCAGAACACAACCTAGGAATGATATTGGGTCAGAACACAACCTAGGCATGATATTGGGTCAGAACACAACCTAGGCATGATATTGGGTCAGAACACATCACAGGCATGATATTGGGTCAGAACACAACCCAGACATGATATTGGGTCAGAACACAACACAGATATGATATTGGGTCAGAGCACATCCTAGGAATGATATTGGGTCAGAACACAACCTAGGCATGATATTGGGTCAGAACACATCTCAGGCATGATATTGGGTCAGAACACATCCCAGACATGATATTGGGTCAGAACACATCCCAGGCATGACATTGGGTCAGAACACATCCCAGGCATGATATTGGGTCGGAACACATCCCAGTCATGATATTGGGTCAGAACACATCCCAGACATGATATTGGGTCAGAACACATACCAGGCATGATATTGGGTCAGAACACAACCCAGACATGATATTGGGTCAGAACACAACCCAGACATGATATTGGGTCAGAACACAACCTAGGAATGATATTGGGTCAGAACACAACCTAGGCATGATATTGGGTCAGAACACAACCTAGGCATGATATTGGGTCAGAACACATCACAGGCATGATATTGGGTCAGAACACATCCCAGTCATGATATTGTGTCAGAACACATCCCAGGCATGATATTGGGTCAGAACACATCCCAGTCATGATATTGGGTCAGAACACATCCCAGGCATGATATTGTGTCAGAACACATCCCAGGCATGATATTGGGTCAGAACACATCCCAGGCATGATATTGGGTCAGAACACATCCCAGACATGATATTGCAGCTGAGATGGAGTGATAGCATCATAACAGCCCAATTTCCTATAACACTCCATTTCCATAATCCACCCAAATCTGCACCTTTTCCCTAAAGGAAGGTTTTTAACACGATCTCTGACAAGTACGTTTTCAGTCTCTGCCCTTGACTGAGCTCTAATTGGAAGCCTATTGTTTAGCTCAAGGACTTTTGTAAAGGAAAAAGTTCTTTCACACTAAAATAACTCTCCCTTTCTTTTTTATCCTACTGTGCTTTTCATTATTGAACTCCATAAAGCCATAGTTTTTGCAGTTTCACACTGGATTCAAACTGTTTACTTCCTTTTCCAAATATAAGAGTATTATTTTAAATAGACCTAGGATTTAATTCACTGGTATTTATAAATCCATAATAGGAACTTCCTCTAAGCTCTAAATCATCTTGTCTGACTGTGTAGTAAAACTGACGCTTCTAACAATGTACCCACCATTATTATTGTTCCTTTCTAAAATAAATATCATAAACGATTATTATTGATCCACATTTCAATTAAAATTTATATAAATATATAATACATCATTTTATTATTTTCTATAGGAATAGGTAAGTGCATCCTCTTTATAATCCAGCCACAGAGTGTATGCATGTGATATTCTTTCATTCATTCATTCATTATCTACCGCTTATCCAAACTTCTCGGGTCACGGGGAGCCTGTGCCTCATCTCAGGCGTCATCGGGCATCGAGGCAGGATACACCCTGGATGGAGTGCCAACCCATCACAGGACACACACACACTCTCATTCACTCACACACTCACACACTACGGACAATTTTCCAGAGATGCCAATCAACCTACCATGCATGTCTTTGGACCAGGGGAGGAAACCGGAGTACCCGGAGGAAACCCCCGAGGCACGGGGAGAACATGCAAACTCCACACACACAAGGCGGAGGTGGGAATCGAACCCCCAACCCTGGAGGTGTGAGGCGAACGTGCTAAACACTAAGCCACCGTGCCCCCCCCCCCACCCCACCCATGTGATATTGTAATCTATTATCATTAGAGGAACGTTTTAATGAACGTGGAATAAAAAAGCCATGGACACTAATGGTTACCATGGACACTAATTGCTCTCAATCTTTCCTCCAGGTGTGTTGTCTTTGTCTCTGATTGTCTCTGCTTTGTTATTGTTTCTTGTTCAATATATCTACTCTGTTTGTTCACTTCCCTGGTGTTAGTCATTGTTGGTGTAGTATGTTGTCTGGTTATGTCTCTGTCCCTGTTCCCTGTTCCGCTCTGTTAGGGTTAGGGTTAGGGTTAGAGTGTTCTGCTCTGTTTTGCCTGCTTATCTATGTGCTTGTTTCTGGTCTTAGATTAATAAAACTTAAAACTGCATTTGGATCCTCACTCGCCTTTGTCTCTTCATGACAGAATTAATGTCCAATGTGGAAAAGATAACTGTAGATGGCTTCAAAATCATGAATTTTTAATCCAACATAATTGCTATGCTGATCATCTCTAATGAAAGCCTCTGACATGCTATTCAGAAAGCTTATTTTTTCCCCCATTTGTGCTTTCATTGTAAAGAGGGTGATATTTTGAGCTAAGATATGGGAATGTGTATCATTTTTCTTTCAGAAATATTTCTTTCAAACATAAAATGATTTGTTAAGGACTACTATTTTCTGCATTGAATGGTTTATTATTATTATTATTATTATTATTATTATTATTATTATTATTGTTGTTGTTGTTGTTGTTGTTGTTGTTGTTGCTGCTGTTATTATTATTATTATTATTTTATTTAATTTATATATATATATATATATATATATATATATATATATATATATATATATATATATATATATATATATATATATATATATATATAATATTCTTCATTTATGGAATTTATGAAATGTATTTTAATTTGCCATCATTTTAAAAGACTGGAGATTAAGTAGAAAGCCAGAAAAAAAATGTTTTGTCACATTTAGGGTTAATCAATTAAATGTCTTGAATTGTTTCTTCACAGATGTTTCACCATCAGGCCTGAAATCGATTCATAATTATGGGCTATGAATGTAGCAAATAACAGTGTGTCTGTTTTAGTCAGTAACAGTGAGGGTTTATAAGTCACTATAATTGCTCATGACTGGCTGACTGCATGTTAAGGGGATCCTAATAAAGTGGTCAGTCCAAGTGTTAACAAGATACTGGAAGTTTTGGAGCATTGTAACTTTCCTTCTCCTGGTGCGATACAGCCAGGGGTTATGGATGTATTTTTTTGGTTTAGATATGAATAAGTACTCATGACTTCAACTTCCAGAAGATCCTGAAGCTCTGACAATGCACTGATCCAAGGATTAATTAAATGGGCACAGAACACAAGAGCCAGTGTTGATGGGATGAAATGAGAGTTGGGACAGAGATTAGCTTCAGAAATAGAAAAGTGCTCCTTTTATATTTTTATACTGATGAATGAGGACGATTAGAGGTGTGGACTTCCAAAGGAACCTTTTGGGGTTTTTTGTTTATATATAAATATATCATACTGAATGTTTTCACAGCACTCACTCACTCACTCACTCACTCACTCACTCACTCACTCACTCACCTACACCCTCACTCACTCACACTCTCACTCACTCACTCACTCACTCACTCACTCACTCACTCACTCACTCACTCACTCACTCACTCACTCACCTACACCCTCACTCACTCACTCACACTCTCACTCACTCACACTCTCACTCGCTCACTCACTCACTCACTCACTCACTCACTCACTCACTCACTCACTCACTCACTCACACTCTCACTCACTCACTCACTCACTCACTCACTCACTCACTCACAGTCTCACTCACTCACTCACTCACTGACTCACTCACTCACAGTCTCACTCACTCACTCACTCACTCACTCACTCACCTACACCCTCACTCACTCACTCACTCACCTACACCCTCACTCACTCACTCACTTACTCACTCACTCACTCACTGTCTCACAGCACTGACTCACCCACCCACTCACTCACTCACTCACTCACTCACTCACTCACTCACTCACTCACTCACCTACACCCTCACTCACTCACTCACTCACCTACACCCTCACTCACTCACTCACTCACTCACTTACACTTTCACTCACTGTCTCACAGCACTCACTCACTCACTCACTCACTCACTCACTCACACCCTTACTCACTCACTCACTCACCCACACCCTCACTCACACTCTCACTCACTCACTCACTCACTCACTCACTCACTCACCCACACCCTCACTCACTCACCCACACCCTCACTCACTTACACTTTCACTCACTGTCTCACAGCACTCACTCACTCACTCACTCACTCACTCACTCACTCACACCCTTACTCACTCACTCACTCACTCACCCACACCCTCACTCACACTCTCACTCACTCACTCACTCACTCACTCACTCACTCACTCACCCACACCCTCACTCACTCACCCACACCCTCACTCACTCACTCACCCACACCCTCACTCACTCACTCACTCACTCACTCACTCACACCCTCACTCACTCACTCATTCACTCTCACACACACTCACACTTTCACTCACTCACTCACATCCTCACTCACACCCTCACTCACTTACTCACACCCACACTCACTCACACTTTCACTCACTCACTCACTCACATCCTCACTCACTCACACTCTCACTCGCTCACTCACTCACACTCTCACTCACTCACACTCTCACTCGCTCACTCACTCACTCACTCACTCACTCACTCACTCACTCACTCACTCACACTCTCACTCACTCACTCACTCACTCACTCACTCACTCACTCACTCACTCACAGTCTCACTCACTCACTCACTCACTCACTGACTCACTCACTCACAGTCTCACTCACTCACTCACTCACTCACTCACTCACTCACCTACACCCTCACTCACTCACTCACTCACTCACCTACACCCTCACTCACTCACTCACTTACTCACTCACTCACTCACTGTCTCACAGCACTGACTCACCCACCCACTCACTCACTCACTCACTCACTCACTCACACTCTCACTCACTCACTCACTCACTCACTCACTCACCTACACCCTCACTCACTCACTCACTCACTCACCTACACCCTCACTCACTCACTCACTCACTCACTCACTTACACTTTCACTCACTGTCTCACAGCACTCACTCACTCACTCACTCACTCACTCACACCCTTACTCACTCACTCACTCACCCACACCCTCACTCACACTCTCACTCACTCACTCACTCACTCACTCACCCACACCCTCACTCACTCACCCACACCCTCACTCACTTACACTTTCACTCACTGTCTCACAGCACTCACTCACTCACTCACTCACTCACTCACACCCTTACTCACTCACTCACTCACTCACCCACACCCTCACTCACACTCTCACTCACTCACTCACTCACTCACTCACCCACACCCTCACTCACTCACCCACACCCTCACTCACTCACTCACCCACACCCTCACTCACACTCTCACTCACTCACTCACTCACTCACCCACACCCTCACTCACTCACTCACCCACACCCTCACTCACTCACTCACTCACTCACTCACTCACTCACTCACTCACTCACTCACACCCTCACTCACTCACTCATTCACTCTCACACACACTCACACTTTCACTCACTCACTCACATCCTCACTCACACCCTCACTCACTTACTCACACCCACACTCACTCACACTTTCACTCACTCACTCACTCACATCCTCACTCACACCCTCACACCCTCACTCACTTACTCACACCCACACTCACTCACACCCTCACTCATTCACTTACTCACTCACTCATTCACTCACTCACTCACACACTCACTCACACACTCACTGTTCAAACTTCCTTCTTGGTTCGTATGATTTCATCTAGCCCACAGTGTGTTGTTTGCTAATCGACTGACCTGCCTATGATTCTTGACCTTGCTTGCCATTATGGACTTCATGTTGTGTTCTGTACTCATTAAAGCTTCCATACACGCACCTGTATGTGCAGTATACAGTTCTCTGTACTGTATGTTCTCCGTGATTATTTCAACACGTTGATTCTCAACATTGGGGTCACAACCACCTCACTTGGGGATGTCTGAACTGCAGATGGAATAGACCAACCGCAAGAATTCTGAAGGTTGAGAACCAGTGTTATAATGCATGCCTGGTTCTCTTGTACCTCCTTCCTGTTTGGTAAACTTCAAATCTCTCTTCTCGTGTGCTGTACATGCAGAAGCCTGAGTCTAGTTTTTTGCAGGTTTTGTTGAAAAAAAATTATATATGCAATGCAATACACTCATGCAATGATCCAGAGTCTTCATTTCTCTGTCAATGTCAATGAAATAACATTAAAATAAAATAACAATTTCAATAAAATAAATAAGTAATCTTGTCCCCTAAGAAAAAAAAAAAGAATCTTTCAAAAATACAATTTATAGAAAGACAGTATATAACATGCACGACTTGACACACACAAACAAAGCTTGTATCCTGTCAGGATCGAGCTGTAACGGAATACAGATAAAGGCGTTGACTGAAAAATGAAATATTTATATTTTGTTCTTGATGCATTTGAAAGTCAGTATTCAGGATACACTACTTAGTACAGTACATTAAACATTAAATGTTTACTATGTACAGTAAGCAGGCAATTCATTATAGTTTTAATGTGAAGTCATCAACTGTTCACTGCTAGAGACGAGTGCAAAACTGTTTGTATTAATTGCAGTCCAAAGCCATCTGCCAACATTGTTTCCTGCTATAAAACCACACGAGCGAAGATGAGCAGATGGAAATTACTTAGACGGAGCAGATCTTTCCCTTTTTGTGCTCATGGCGCTTCCATCACAAGTGCTTTACTCCACCCTTAGAGGAACATTCGGCGTGTGGATATGCTTATTTTACACCATACTGTACATTCTTTAAACAAAGGAGAAAATTAGAGGAAGGTAATCAGAGTCTAACCTAATGTTGATTATTTTTCCAATAAGTGCATGTCCTGAAGGTTTTTATTCCTTTTATACCACAGCAATTCACCCATAATTAAACATTTATAAATTGAATAATTGCTGCACATTTTATTCGTTTAGAGATACATTTAATGTATACAGTATACTGTACTTCTTGTTATAACCTTATTTTATAGCAGCTATAAACATTCTTACTCTCCACATCCTCCACTTCCTTTTCTCCCTTGATGTCAGAAATGTCAAGCAATCTGAATAAATAAATAAATAAATATTTCTAGATTTCTAGAATCCTAGGGTAAAATCCGTAGTCTTTGGTCGCTGGTTTGACACGGTTACTGACAGCCGATTAATGTCCATTGTGATAATTTTTTTCCTCTTACAGTGTCCAAAGATTTTAGACACTTACCCGTAGTGTGACATCTCCTACAACGAGCGCCAAACCACGGACCAATAGGATCGCCGATCCAAACTTCAAGCCAAACGGGTCTGAACATGCCACGGATTTATGACATAAAACCTCAGACGGGTCTTCTGGGGTGCGTCCAAATTTGACACGTCTGAGATCCTACAGTGTGACATGGGGATCATGTTGATATAGTCTGACAAACAACAAACGCTAAAAATCGCACAGTGTAAGCCTGGCTTAACTGATCATGCCACACAGCTACCACTCCAGGCTGTTTTCGTCTGAAAGTTTACATCTCAAAACTAGACTACAGCAACTTCAGAGATTCACAGGCAGCTCCATCAAACCCCTTCAGATGATTCAGAATGCAGCACCACATCTAGATGTCAACTAGTCCATAAGGAGGACGTCACACCCTTCTTTGTTTCCCTCCACTGGCTGCCTGTAGTCATCCAGATCAAATTCAAGGCCTTGATGCCCACCTAAAAGGCCTTTTCTGGAACAGCACCCTATATCTCCACATTCTCACTGATGTTCAATTCAATTCAATTCAATTCAAGTTTATTTGTATAGCGCTTTTTACAATAGACATTGTCTCAAAGCAGCTTTACAGAAAATAAACATAGAGCAGAAGGTAAACATAATTAATGATAAAGGAAAGAACGAATAATAAAAGTAAAAGAATTGACAGAATAAAAAATTCTAGATTATTATTAGATATAAATAGTTCATAATCTGTATGTATTTATCCCCAATGAGCAAGTCTGAGGTGACTCAGGCAGCAGTGGCAAGGAAAAACTCCCTTAAATTGGTAAAGGAAGAAACCTTGAGAGGAACTGGACTCAAGGGGGGACCTCATCCTCGTATGGGTGACACTGGGGGTGTGATTGTAATATACAGTCATTTAAATGTTGTATCGGTGTAAGGATCATGGATTCGGATCTTCTTAGTATCACAGAGTCTAACTGGAGATGTCTTAGGATTCTTAGAGTCGGCTTTGGTTCAGTGGACGTCCAAAGGCTACGTCCCACAGAGGACGGTGGGAGCTGGTACAATGTCTGGATGCCTCGGGATGTACAATTGTACAAATGTTCATTGTTTGTCTTGTAACCCAAGGTCCTATCCAGAACCTCCAAACTGACTTCCTTCAGTAGTGGAATAAACCACAAGCCAGACAGCAAAACCCATCATTATCTTCAAAAACAATAGCCACCTCTTCCATGAACACTTAACTAACCTAAATAACCTTTCCACGAATACACTTACAGTCACTGTTCTACCTCAACCGTGTGAATTCTGTTCCTCTTGCTCTCAGCTGTATAAAGAACTACTTGTATTGCTTTGCTTGTATTTAATCATTTGTAAGTCACTTTGGATAAAAGCTTCAAAAACTGAAGAAATGTAAGTCATGGTGAAGGTAATGATCTCAGCTGGAGACCTGCACCATCTGGCTGGACTACATGAAGCTATAGATGCTGACTGTGCAGTCTGTCTGTGTAGAAGTGAGAATGCAATGTGTCCTGTATGTGAACAGCTTGATAGCTCTACCTCAGGCATGTCATAGCAGGTTTATAAGGCTGATAGGAATGTCCACTGCCCAAACCGCCTGAGGCAGGAGGCAGTTATGTAGGTTGGTGACTCTGTAAGAGCAGAAACGAACTAGCCGAGTGTGAAACTAAAGGGATTTTATTTTGTTTCAGAAGTTACTTAAAAATGAGGTGAATTTTTATCAGATACTGATTGTAGAGCAGCTTTATGTATGTATGTATGTATGTATGTATGTATGTATGTATGTATGTATGTATGTATGTATCTATCTATCTATCTATCTATCTATCTATCTATCTATCTCTTTTTGTCTGCATTTCCCCTTTTGATTTCTTTCTTTCTTTCTTTCTTTCTTTCTTTCTTTCTTTCTTTCTTTCTTTCTTTCTTTCTTTCTTTCTTTCTTCATCCAGTCATTTACTATCTATCTATCTATCTATCTATCTATCTATCTATCTATCTATCTATCTATCTATCTATCTATCTATCTATCTATCTATCTATCTATCTATCTCTTTTTGTCTGCATTTCCCCTTTTGATTTCTTTCTTTCTTTCTTTCTCATACTTTATTTATTCTTTCTTTCTTTTTCTTTCTTTCTTTCTTTCTTTCTTTCTTTCTTTCTTCATCCAGTCATTTACTTTCTTTCTATCTATCTATCTATCTATCTATCTATCTATCTATCTATCTATCTATCTATCTATCTATCTATCTATCTATCTATCTATCTATCTATCTATCTATCTATCTCTTTTTGTCTGCATTTCCCCTTTCTTTCTTTCTTTCTTTCTTTCTTTCTTTCTTTCTTTCTTTCTTTCTTTCTTTCTTTCTTTCTTTCTTTCTTTCTTTCAGTTTTCAATTTGCATTTATCTCTTTATCCCAAGCTGTGTATCTCACACCTTCACTGCACACATAAACTCTAGTTTGTGCTAGATATCTAAAAAGTTCTGATCCATCCATCTGATCCATCATCTCCTGAATAACTGAGATCTCAACTAAGGGTCAAGGTCTCAGGTAAGGTCCTTAAATCCCAAAGTAACAGAGTGTCAGTACAATTTCCTGTTTTTGCCCATATCACTACAGAATTGATGTGAGAGGCGATAAAACATGTTAAAGCCCTTTGGACTGTCTGGAAGATCGTCATTATTTCCCGTCATTGTCTGGTGACATCAACAAGCAAACTAAAAAAAGCTAAGACTAGAAAATGATATTCTTTCATTTTAGCATTCCTACTCTATACTGTATAAAAGGAATAAAAGACAGGCTTTGAACAGAGAATAATGGTGTCATCTTTATTTATTAATTCCCTCAGATTGTGTTTCAGAATTTCTCTGACAGGTCAAACTCACACACAACAACTTTCACTTAAACACGCTTTATTTTCAACAACGCTGAGGTGAAAGCAACCACAAAGCATTAACAACACAAGCTACTGTTGAATATTTTCCAATCCCAGCACACCCCGATGTGTTATTCGTCTTATACCACAGCAAATTGCCAACTCTAACATTTATAGATATTTATGAATATTATTTATTCATTTATTATCAAGCTACATTTAGGAGGCTTTCACGTAGGCAGTTGAGCCTAAGACAGCATGATCTCCCGGTCACAGTAACTGGGATGGGAAAAAAGGGTACCAAACCTGAGACAACCTGTAGAAGGTGGTGTGAGTTCGGTCACAATTCCTAAGTAAATTAAAGGAAATAAAGTAAACTGCGTGTGTGTTTTAGTTGATGACTACATCATTAGATTCTGCAACACATAAGTAACAGGGGAACGCTGTGGGACACAGAAGAGACAGGTGAGTAGAACACATTAGTGCCTTACTGTAGGTCCAAGTACCAAAAGCATAATAATAATAATAATAATAAATAGAAGAAGAAGAAAATACAGTGAGTCACATAAGATGAACGCAAACACAGCAGAGTTCGATCGAATCAAGTGAGTCTGAAAATACACCAGTGCTGCTGGGGGCAATAGAATCAATCACACACAGATGTGGACTGTGGTAAATCTTCCCAGCATGAAAATTCAATTCAATTCAATTCAAGTTTATTTGAATAGCGCTTTTTACAATTGACATTGTCTCTAAGCAGCTTTACAGAATATAAACATAGAACAAAAGGTTAACATAAAGAATAATATAAAGATTAATAGAATGCAAAATTCAAGATTAATACAGTATTAGATAGATTTAGTTCACAATGTGTTTGTATTTATCCCCAATGAGCAAGTCTGAGGTGACTCAGGCAGCAATGGGGAGGAAAAACTCCCTTAGATGGTAAAGGAAGAAACCTTGAGAGGAACAAGACTCAAAGGTGAACCTCATCCTCATATGGTTGACCCTGGAGGGTGTGATTATAAATATACAGTCAAACAAATGTCATATAGATGCAAAAGATGACATAGAGTTCACATCTCCTCTTTAGTATCGCAGAGTCTGACTGGAGCTGGTAGATCTCTAGGTCACCTCATTGGTGTTGGATTTGATCATTGATGTTATCGAGGCTAAAAACATTCGTCCCCTGACAAACTCATCTAAAACTTGATATGAAAAAAGCTTCGCAAGTTAGCAAAAGTTAAAAAAACCCATCAAACTTTTCTCTCTCTTATTCATGTTTACTCCGACTTTTGTCCTTTTCTCTGTTTTCTCTCCACTTTCTGTTTCTCTTTCTTAAAATCTCTTTCACTGTGTACGGCGTCAGCTATATATGGTTGAAATGACAATAAAAGCTTCTTGACTTAAAGTTCCTTTAAGTTATTGGTGTGCATTACAGTATATTCTATAATATACTGTAAGTTGTAACCAGGTGAGACATAAAGATCTAACCTCGATCCTCCATCATGACTGATACATCAGTTAGTTTAGTCTGTGTCATAAACCACATGAGCCTTACGTTCAGAGTGATAAATCTTTCAATTTCCACAGAGATTTTCCTCGCAGTGGTAACCCATATTCTTCTTCAGTAGCTAATTTATCAGACTGAATGGTTAAGTAGTGGCAAGGGAATTGGACGGAATATTATTCGGTGTTGATAGACTGACAGCTAAGCGGCGTAATTGCATCTAAGATGTGAACTTATGTTTCAACCGAAACGTTTTTCTGAGACGTTTTTCCCCGCGAGACTTCGTGTGAAGTAGTTGAAGTCATGTTGTTAATGGTACAGTAAATGGAATTCAAACAGAGTTGCAGAAAATTGGGCATTTTAACATAAATCTGCCATTTTGTCTCCACAGGGTACTTTTTACGCACGAGAATTTCTCTCTTCCGGTAACGTTAGCAAAGCGGCTAATAGTCTGGAGTTGCATTTTAAGGATTTGACTCAAAAGATTAATTAATTGATTAAGTTGCTATAAAAAAAAAAAGCAGTAGTCTCAGAAATACAGGTTCATGTCATTTTGTTTCCACAGGTTAGACTTGGAGTTGCTTAGAGTATATCATCGAATTTTTTATTTTATTTTTATTATTTTTTAAATATTTTTTTTTAAATTAAAGCAGATCTGACCATAGTACAGGTTTATATCATTATCTCTTTCTAATAAATTGATATTTCTATAGTAAAAAGTCATTCACAAGCGGTTAAATTTACATTTATGGCACTTTGTAGACATCTTTGTGAAATGCTTTGAATTTTCTTTCAATCAACTGAAACGTCTTTCTGAGACGTTCTTCCCCGTGAGTCGTTGTGTTGAAGTAGTTGAAGTCATGTTGTTAATGGTACAGTAAATGGAATTCAAACAGAGTTGCGGACAAGTGGGCGTTTTAAAATAAATCTGCCATTTTGTCTCCACAGGATTCTTTTTACGCACGAGAATTTCTCTCTTCCGGTATCGTTAGCAAAGAGGCTAATAGTCTGGAGTTGCATTTTTTGGATTTGTTTCCACAGGTTAGACTTGGAGTTGCTTAGAGTATATCATCGAATTTTTTATTTTATTTTAATTATTTTTTAAATATTCTTTTTTAAATTAAAACAGATCTGACCATAGTATAGGTTTATATCATTATCTCTTTCTAATAAATTGATATTTCTATAGTAACAAGTCATTCACAAGTGGTTACATTTACATTTATGGCACTCTGTAGACATCTTTGTGAAGTGCTTTGAATTTTCTTTCAATAAAAACATCCATATTGGTTCGAAAAATGAACAGATTTCTGAACTTTTTTTTTATGTTGATATGGTCATAAGATTTTCAGGCTTGGTAAGATATGGTCAAGACTTCAGTACGAATGCTTTGCCAACAACAGAGAACCACAGGTTATAAAAAAAAATTAAAAAATAAAAAACTTTTTTTATAACCAAAGAAAAAGCAATTTATACTTTCTTCTTTTTCAGTAAATGAAAATATGTAATTAGTTTGTTATTTTAGTTATTTTTAGAGAAAAAAGAGAGCCTGTTGAAAGAACTGTGTATAATCTAACTTGTTTTGTACTTGTAACGTAATTAATAACTTAATAAATGGCAAATATTGGCAAATTGTTTTGGTATAAGACACTGTTATTGGAAAATAGTCAAGTTCTATCTGTTAAAAGTGACTCCATATTATATACATATGTATATTATATACATATTGTCAGGACCCGGACGGAGGTGGATTGGAGACAGACCTGTACGCAGGATAACTTCAAATGAAAGGGGTTTAATACATGAGGAAGACAAACATAAACCACAAGAAAGAAAAATATACACAGAAAGTATAAATTGCTTTTTCTTTGGTTATAAAAAAAGTTTTTTTTTTTGTTTTTGTTTTTATAACCTGTGGTTCTCTGTTGTTGGCAAAGCATTCATACTGAAGTCTTGACCATATCTTTGAAAATCTTATGACCATATCAACATAAAAAAAATTGTTCAGAAATCTGTTCATTTTTTTGAACCAATATGGATGTTTTTATTGAAACAAAATAAGGCAACGCGGCTCACATATATACAGACAGGGACAAATCACGTACAATGGGGAACAGGTGTGATGACCGGGAGGAGCAGACGAAGACGGGGCAATCACGTGACACAAACAAACACAAACGCACATTCCCATAAGTCTGCGCGGATCCATGACGGATCTGCGCTGATCCCTGACACATATAAACATTGTATTACCTTTATTTTAATTTCTAAACCCATTATTTTTCACTGCATAAAAAAAGATCACAAATTGTGATATGCCCTGTTAGTGGTGGATTCTTCCACCTGTATACTGAAGTACATCTTTTATGCTTTAATTTTAGGAAATTATACAAATGCTGTGGAAGGAAAACAAAGCCAGGATCTTAGTGCTATGAACAAGCACTCATTCTTATAGATCGACCCAGGATTGTTTAAAAATTGCCACAGTATGTGTACATCGTAGGTCGGATGTCCTGACAGAGTTTTCTCTTAAATGTACCAGTAAATAAATCCATTTCCTCTGTCAAATTCCTGCTATAGTTCTTCTCTGTTATATGGTTGATGTTACATTTAAGGCCTTTGTCACAATACATAATTCACACCGAATAATATGGGGAAAATATTTTCCAGCATTTCCATATTTACTGAATTGAATGTGGGATGAATTCTGGGCGTTTGGAGGTCACGCTTTATCTGCACCGAGTTTCGCTTCTTATCTGGAGCGTCCACAACCCAAAAAACTATTACTGCACAGTTCAATGACAGCGATTATTTCCACAAAATAGCGTGTCAACATTGTGCCAAACAGAATAAAATGGCATCCTAGAAGAACTTCATTGATGCAGTCAGTCCTCAACCTTAAATCTGTCCTTGCTAAATCTAGAACTTACAGCTTTACTGCAGTAAAACAGAGATTGGTTTTGGAAAATCTGGAACAAGCTAACGACATTTAATTGAACTAGCAAAAAGAGGGAAATATTAATTTCATGGGTCATTTGTGCAAGTTTTTAAAAAAATAAATAAATAAAAGGAGAGGGCAACATGAAGAGGCTTGCTGCGGTTTGGATTGACAGAAATGTTTCATCAAATAGTTATGATAACTTCCTGTGGCCTGAGGCTTAAGCAAACAGTTTTGACCTGAAGGAATCTTTTCCTTTCTCATTGAATGGCCTTTCAAGCACCATCCTGCCTTCCTCCAGGCAAACTAATCATAGTATTGTGCGATGTCAGCATACCAGAAAAGTTATTAACATTTTTTCCCCCTCAAATGGAACAAAGCTTTAACAGTATTTTAATAGTTTATCTCTTATTGAAATTTTCACTCTGGGTGTGGTTCAGTACAAAACTATGTACAAGCGATAAATGGCTTTATAAATGACTTTTTTCCTGACAGAAATTATACTGATTAGAACATATCACATATATAATCACTATAGTTATTTCCTGAGTGGTTGAACTATTATTTATGCATGAAGAAGCACCTCTAGAGCATGATGCTGCCACCACCATGCTTCACTTAATAGGGACATTTAGATATTGAGTTTTAACACTGCTCTTTTTACTCAGAACCCTTTATTTACATTATCCAGAGAGGCTTAATTTTATACAACTAAGCAAGAGCCACAGGGTCCAGTGATGGCAGCTTGGTGATCCTAGGATTCAAACTTACAACCTTCCAATCAGTAGTCCAATGCATTATGCCTCTGGCTTTTACCAGCCACTTTACCATAAAGGTCTGATTTGATTGAGTATGTCTGAGATGGACATCCTTCTAAAGCTCTGCTAGTGTGTCCATTGGGATCTTGGTGAGTTAAATAAGGACCATTTTAACCCAGTTACTGAGTTTGGCCAGACAGCCAGCTTTAGGAAAAGTCCTTGTGGTTTCAAACGTCTTCCTTTTGAGCATTTAGAGGTGGAGGTCAACAGAGATGTTCTTGGACTTGACATATCTCTAAATAATCTCTAAATAATTTCTAAATAATGTCCAAACACTGGCATTTTAAAGGCATTTCAAGATAGTCATATAACAAATAGGAGTCACCTTTGGAACTCAATTTGGTCTTTAATAAATGTATATGTCTTAAATATATCCTTATAGAATTGCGTTAGTAATTCAATTAATTCATATGAAATTAACTCAATAACAATAAAATCTGCAGAAACCTAAAAGTCTGCAGAAACACCCATCGACACACTGTTTATTGTGTGTTATCCCTGGTGAACATTTCACAAGGTAAAAGAAGCACTTCCTGAGAGCAAAGCACAAAAAAAAATATCTAAACTTACTGTTTTAATGGAATTAAAATTGGAAATGTCCTGAGGTTGCTTTTTTCAGACACACAAAAATTAACATTAATGCATTTGTTTACATGTTTTGTGATTTGTGACTTCCAGTAATCCTGTAGATGACTCATGATCCTGCTGCTCTGGAACCCTTGTGCTGTAACTATGTAAAATGTATTATTATTATTTTCCCTTAAACAGATAAAAAGTAACAAATACACAAAATGTGGTTAACTAACATCCGCACTAATGGTATAAAGACATCTCTCTCTCTCTCTCTCTCTCTCTCTCTCTCTCTCTCTCTCTCTCTCTCTCTCTCTCTCTCTCTCTCTCTCTCTGTGTGTGTGTGTGTGTGTGTGTGTGTGTGTCTGTATGCGCGCTCGCGCGCGCGCGCGTGTGTGTGTGTGAGAGAGTGTGTGTGTGTGTGTGTGTGTGTGTGTGTGTGTGTGTGTGTGTGTGTGTGTGTGTGCGTGTGTGTGTGTGTGTGTGTGTGTGTGTGTGTGTGCGTGTGTGTGTGTGTGTGTGTGAGTGTGTGTGTGTGTGCGTGCGTGCGTGTGTGTGTGTGAGTGAGTGTGTGTGTGTGTGTGTGTGTGTGTGTGTGTGTGTGTGTGTGTGTGTGTGTGTGTGTGTGGTCGGCGCGCGCCTTTGGTGCCGCGCCACTGTCATCCCTTCGCGCCTTTACAAGCGTCTTCTCAGCTCCTACAGTATTCTCTCCTCCTCCGGTTACGCACGCGTTACGATTTCACTGTTATTACTGTTTTATCATCATCATCATCATCTTCACCTTCATCACTAGTAACGGACTAACCCTCAGACCTATCGTCACCACTCAGCACTTCTTACATTCGGACCTTTCTCCTTTTCTCCAGTTCTCATCGCGTTTGCAGCTTCAAGCATGCGCATGTGCGTCCTCAGCGCGCTCTTCTGTGGTGTCTCAGGTAAGATCACTTCTAATCCAACCCTCTTAACTACTCCCTATTCGCTGTACTCAATTCTTCAACAAACTTCTCCAACTCTTTCCTTTTGTTATTGGGTCGCATCAGGATCCGTCCGTATACAGTAATGACCAGGTCTTGGTTTTATTGCGCTTTAGAATTATTCTATAGCTACACTTGGAAAGAAAGCTTACTTTTTAAGTTCATAGAGCTATGAGATGCTTTTGTTTAAAAGTTCATATATATGGAGACTTTTTTAAGCACTCTATAGGAAGACCATTGTGAAATCTTTTCAAGCAACCTGTGTGATGTTTAACCGTGATGAATTGTTAATGATAATGAATTACAGATGAGATGAACCTATATTTATGCTCACAAGTTATCCAGCCAAGCCACGTGTCACTAAACCTTACATATTGTACACCTTTGTACATTTACATTTAGAGCATTTAGCAGATGCCCTTATCCAGAGCGACTTACAATTTATCTCATTTTTATAAAACTGAGCAATTGAGGGTTAAGGGTCTTGCTCAGGGGCCCAGCAGTGGCAGATTTAGGAATTGAACTCACAACCTTATGATTAGTAGCCCAACACCTTAACCACTAGGCTACCACATCCCTTGTACCTTAGCCTTAACCTAGATCGCTGCAAGTAGTCTATATTTTCTTTACTCTAAGAATGCAGAATCAAATTATGAACTGCTTACTACTCATTTTGTATCCTGCCTTGATGCCCGATGACGCCTGAGATTGGCATAGGCTCCCCGTGACCCGACTTAGTTCGGATAAGCGGTAGAAAATGAATGAATGAATGGTATTCGTGATGTGAAGTGACATACAGATAAGTACAGTGACCCATACTCAGAATTCGTTCTCTGCATTTAACCCATCCAAAGTGCACACACAGCAGTGAACACACACACACCGTGAACACACACCCGGAGCAGTGGGAGCCATTTATGCTGCGGCACCCGGGGAGGAGTTTGGGGTGTTCGGTGCCTTGCTCAAGGGCACCTCAGTCGTGGTATTGTCGGCCAGAGACTCGAACCCACAACCTTAGGGTTAGGAGTCAAACTCTCTAACCATTAGGCCACGACTTCCCTTTCATATGCTTTATTAAATGTACACTATATCTACATAGTGTATATCATGTAAAAGATAGATATTAAATGTCCATAGCATTTATCTATAATCTATAATAGTACCACACCAAAAGCAACAAAAATACAGTTCAGGATTATTATTTTTTTCTAATAGGACAACAGAATAAAGGTTGTATCTAAAATTAACCTTTAGTATGTACTGTACATTATTTTAAAGTTTTCTAATAAAAGATTCTGAAGGTGCTTAATGGTACCGCAGCAGCAACAAAGAAAAAGTACCTTGGTTTTGGAGATGTATTTTTTCAAGGGCATTGCGATTACAGTTAAACAGATAGAAAAGTCTAGTGGATTGAACAAAAAGATACAAACCCAAAACTTAAACAATTACAAAAAAGCTTTTCAGTGGTTCTTAGTTTAGGATCCTTTTAAAGGTTTTTTGTCTTTGTTGGAGAACTCTCTATAGCATGAGTGCACAAAGTTATTATTATTTCTTACAGTAAGCAGTAGATCTGCATTGCATGAGATTCTCCTTTCCATTAAATTCACTAGGTATTGATTGTCTTGTGTAGTTATTTTCCTGTTTTGTATACGTTTTGGTGAGAGGAAACATTTATCTGACATACTCTTATCTTTCTCCCAAGGCTTTGGTAATCATGTAAGCAATCCACAAACAGATTTAGATTTTAGAGATCTACCGACCAGGCAACATACCTGAAGTCAAGTCAAGAAGCTTTTATTGTCATTTCAACCATACTGTATATAGCTGTTGCAGTACACGGTGAAATGAGACGACGTTTCTTCAGGATCGTGGTGCTACATAAAACAAAGACAGGGCTAAGGACATGTAAGTAGTCTTAGCCAACAGTGCAGGACAAGACAAACAAGACAGACAAGACAGTGCAGGACAAAAGACAGTGTAGAAAAAACTTACAGTACAAGACAATACAAAAAGTACAAAAGATACAATACATGAAAGACAATAAACAGTAACAGAAACAGCGCCGACCGACCGCGGGTCCTTGGGATAATATTTAGAATTGTGCAAAAAAACAGCAAATGACTGAAGATATTGTACAATATGTGAAAAAAACGGCTGAAATGTTGGACAGTTTGTGCAAAACGGCATGTAAACAGTTTGATGGATTGTAAGCAGCATGTAAACAGTTTGATGTGTCAGTGTGTGTTTTGTGAGGGTCTGTGCAGTCCATACAGATGATGTGTGTGTATGTTGTGCTCAATACAGGACATTATTGCAGATAGGAAGCATAAGCTCGTACCTTCATTCTTCTCAATATCTCAATATCTTCTGCTCATGGCGATCGTCTTGTACCGTATGTCTCGTCATGCTTCAAGCTTTATTTCTCCATTTTTTTTTTTTTGGAAAGTTTATGGTAAATACCTGGTGTCATGGAAACCAGGCATTTCTTAATCTTATAAGGATCCTAATAGATTATTATTCATGTTTGGTCCATTGAGCTGAATATTAAAAAAAAAAAAAAAAAAAAAAAAAAAATACATAGAATTAGTTAGAATTAACTCTTCAAAGTCCTAAGAAACTAAAGATCATGAATGTAGCAGAAGGCTGGTTCTTGGTTCAGCAGTACTGTACATTTACGTTACCAAGTTGAAGTGACACAAATCCAATTTTCTGCCTTAATGTGACAAAAAAAAATCGGATTATTTTCAAGCGTGTGTGGATACAAATCTCCGATCTCTTCGTACAGATTTGTTTTTATTTATTTCCCATTGAGTTTTCCTGTCACTGCTCTGTAGGTCGATGGTGAATTTCATAAACCGTTGTATCTGAATAAACCTTTATATTAGTTTAATTCATACAGTAACATTGGTTAAATCTGTGAAAGCGAGTCCCGTACAGGGCATTCAAATGACAAACGTGCTTATAGAACATAAGAAAATCTAGTACAAACACTTATAATATTATACAAAAATTCAAGATTAATATTAGACTTCTATTTAAAAGTGTTTGTATTTATCTGTAATGAACAAGTCTGAGGTGACTGTGGTGAGGAAAAACTCCCTTAGATGGAAGAGGAAGAAACCTTGAGAGGAAACAGACTCAAAAGTGAACCTCATCTTCATTTGGGTGACACTAGAGGGTGTGATTATAAACTGTTATAAACACCAGAGGGTGTAATTATGAATAACATCCTTTCTACAGTCAGATACAGTCTGATGATTGTGTATTGATGAGGAGCTTGTTGTCCTTTAAGACCACATGGAGTTGGCATCTTTGCACTAAATGTCTAAAATCCTCATGAAGCGGAATCCAACTGAAGCAGGTACATCACTAGATGCCTCAGGATCATCCCAGAGTTGATGCGTCGTCTCACTGAAGGTCCGAATACTTCATGAAGCGGAACACGACTGGAGTGTTAGCCAACATTATCATAACTCTAGGGGGGCACAGTGTCAGTGGTTAGCACGTTTGCCTCACACCTCCAGGGTTGGGGGTTCGATTCCCGCCTCCGCCTTGTGTGTGTGGAGTTTGCATGTTCTCCCCGTGCCTCGGGGGTTTCCTCCGGGTACTCCGGTTTCCTCCCCCGGTCCAAAGACATGCATGGTAGGTTGATTGGCATCTCTGGAAAAATTGTCCATAGTGTGTGTGTGTGTGTGTGAGTGAATGAGAGTGTGTGTGTGCCCTGTGATGGGTTGGCACTCCGTCCAGGGTGTATCCTGCCTCGATGCCCGATGACGCCTGAGACAGGCACAGGCTCCCCGTGACCCGAGGTAGTTCGGATAAGCGGTAGAGAATGAATGAATGAATAAATAATAACTCTGAAGATAGCTACTACCTGAATACCTAATAGCTAGCAATTACAACAGAGGTGCTGTGATGAATATGATGAAGTGTAGATATTTAGCAGCAAATAGATTACAGTGATGGGTGAAAGCCTTTTTCTGGAGATGTAGAAACTCTTAGATGAAAGAAAACAGATAAAAATCTAATACTTCCAAACCAGACTTGAATCCACAAAGAAACAGCACCTTCCTAACAGAGATGCAGAGATGCAGAGCTCCAGTTCCATCCGTCCTAACACACTTCAATCATCACACCACCCCCGTGACTTTTCACTCAACCCTTAAACTGTGCACTTTTATGTTTTGCATTTTTCTTCTGGCATGTGATTACTCACATTCCTCCCACGTTCTCACAAATAAGAACAGTTGAAGAACAAATCTCATCCTTCATCTGCTTTCATGAAGACCTTTCTTCAAGCTGACAAGATTATGTGTATGACGTGTGCTGTAATCCTCCAGAGTTGTGCAAGTATGAATTTTAATGTATAACCCATATGCGCTGCATAACAAATAAAAAAAGTACATCTAAAGATAGGAGATAAGAGTGTAGAGATTTTTTATATGATTCTATCACGGTCACTGGAATTCAGTACAACCATGACCAGGATAAAAAGATTCTGAAGATTAATGAATGAATCAAGCTTTCACAGGAAAGTGGCTGCAAATTACTGTAAAAATGTTTGATTTGTGCAAACTAGGTGTATTGAATATGGACAAGGCTTTCAAATAATTAAGAAAAGAATTTATGTTTGCTTTATGGCTTAGAGGATGTTTAATTGCGTGTAAAACTCTTCTTTTAGATTACAGTTTTATTTGCAGCCTGAACAGGATACGATACGATACGATACGATACGATACGATACGATACGATACGATACGATTCGATACGATATGATACGATACGATACGATACGATACGATACGATACGATACGATATGATACGATACGATACGATAAACCACAGAATAGTTATATAAAGAATATTAAAGCTGATTGTATTTTTCTTTGCTATTAACTAAAGCATGATATAAATGTACCATAAAAGCATAAGACATAAAATGGTACGTGGTCATCTTGGAAAACCCATTAAATGCAACTCATTCATTCATTCATTCATTCATTCATCATTTTCTACCGCTTATCCGAACTTCTCGGGTCACGAGGAGCCTGTGCCTATCTCAGGCCTCATCGGGCACCGAGGCAGGATACACCCTGGACGGAGTGCCAACCCATCACAGTGCACACACACACTCTCATTCACTCACACACACACGCACTACGGACAATTTTCCAGAGATGCCAATCAACCTACCATGCATGTCTTTGGACCGGGGGAGGAAACTGGAGTACCCGGAGGAAACCCCCGAGCCCCCGGGAGAACATGCAAACTCCACACACACAAGGTGGAGGCGGGCATCAATCCCCCAACCCTGGAGGTGTGAGGCGAACGTGCTAACCACTAAGCCACCGTGCCCTCCTTAAATGCAACTGAATTCTGGAAAATACCCCAAAAATTGAATGGAGTAAATTCAACCAGCTTCTGTTTTTTAAGTGTACGTTTTTGTTATCATTAGGTTACAACTGTGTGTATCCTTAAATGAGAAAAAAATATTTTGCATTATCAGTCATATTTTCCAAATAAATGGCAATGTTTAACAATTTCTTTCAGGGTATGCAAACGTTATATATAATTATAATTCTTTTTTTTTAAAATTCATTTGTATTAATTATTGTATTATTTTTATTATAGTTTTTAATAAACAAATACACACACACACACACACACACACACACACACACACACACACACACACACACACACACATTTAATAAAAATGCATATTTGATTTTTTTGTATAATAAAAACTATAATAAAAAAGAATACAATGATTATACCAAATCATTTAAAAATAATTTGAATAATAAAAGCTTAAATGACCAAACAAAGGACCTAAAATGTGTGGAGATAAAGAAAGTCTTTATCTGAGGTGTAGTGTGTAAACTTTTCCCACAACTCTATACAGCAGATCCTGCGTATTTTACAAAAAACACAACAAACAATGACTTTTTTGTGAAACGAATTATACTCTTGTCAGTGATCTTCATAGGTATTTAAATGGGATGCAGATACTCACATCTCCCTGCTATCTATTAAAGGCAGAGGGTAATAAAGCATACTGAGTGCACAGAGTAGGGGTGACAAAACTGCCCTGCTGTGGAGAGGGGCAGCTTCTGGTCCTGCATTCAAATGTAACTGCATGTATAATATGTGTGAGAATTTTCAGGTGAAATATTTTTTATTTTTTTATACTTTTATAATTTTTATACAACAAATAAACTGGTGAAGTCAACCGCATATTTCAACCACCATTTCAATCTCTATCTCTCTCTCTCTCTCTCTCTCTCTCTCTCTCTCTCTCTCTCTCTCTCTCTCTCTCTCTTTGCTCTCTCTCTAAATCACACACACACACACACACACACACACACACACACACACACACACACACACACACACACACACACACATTAAACATTCACTCACACATGCATCTGTATTACACACAAACGCACACACACACACACACACACACACACACACACACACACACACACACACACACACACACACACACACACACACACACACACACCAAATGATGGTGCTATACTTGTTTGGTGTATCTGCTCATGGCTGACCCTGTGCTCTGAACCTGTCCCTAACAAGCCAAGATGTGTGAAGAAAAGAATTTGTCTTAGTCTCCTTGACATTGTTTTTTTGTTTTTTTTTTGCTTTTCGTCTTTTTTGGCACAAAAAAAAAAAACAGATTAAAAATCAAAAAAATGTGCTTACAGTTAGAGCAATTTTCGAATGCATCCAAGTATTTATGAGCGGCATTGATATTAATGCCAACGAATGTCCTCATAAGTGTGTGTGTTTGTGTGTGCATGTGTGTGTGTGTGTGTGTGTGTTTGTACAGTACACAGTGCATGAGTGCAAATTTTGTTTTGATTTTATTACAAAGGCTAATAGAGTTTGTAGTACTTTAATCAATTAGTAGACATGAGTAAATCTCCCTCTCGCTCACCCCCTCCCCCCTTCTCTCTCTCTGCAGTGGCTTTGACCATGTTAAATGTGTCAGAAGAGCAGGATCCGTGTCCTCTTGGTTATTTTCCCTGTGGGAATCTGAGCTTCTGCCTGCCACAGCTGCTGCACTGTAACGGAGTCGATGACTGTGGAAACCAAGCAGACGAGGATAACTGTGGTGAGTTTTCGATGTTCTGCACCTGCCCCTTTATTGACTTTGATTTCTCCATCACAGATCCTCTGATCCGCCAATCCTACAATATCCTGCTGAGTTTTTATCTTCATAAAATATCTTTATAATCTCTATCTCTATTCTATGACCGATAGAGTTGCACAAGTTTCTTATGGATCGAATTGACGGATGGCAAAAACTTACTCACAACACAAAGACATCTTACTCTGTGAGAGTTGAAGCAGAAGTACGGATGATCCGTGCGAGTAATTCGGTTATTTCTTAATGTCATGCTGACAGGATTTAATATTGTATTTAAAAGGTGATACTATTTTTGATTAGTGAGTGTTTAAATTTTCCAGTGCGTGAATTTTAGTGTGAAATATTGTTCATGCATCAAAACGTTTATCCGTTTGTGGAAAATTAAGGATGGCCCTTCTGCAATACGGTTTGTTTTGGATGGTGCTGGCTATCTGAAATAAATAAATAAATAAATAAATAAATAAATAAATAAATAAATAAATAAATAAATAAATAAATAGGACAAGCGATTCTACCATTAGAGATGAATAACCTGGATAAAACTGTAGCAGGACATGTAGAATTACAGGGAATTGGCATGAATGGTGAGTGAATGATCTGTGAAACCTGGTTGAAGAAGAATAAAAACTAATCACAATCCAGAAGGAAAATCTTTTCATATGGAACGTTCTAGAAATTCCAAACAATTCCTTCACCAAAGCCATATGTTCATGTTTACGTTTCATAATAAGCGCCTATATTTTCTGAGGAGACTTAAAAAGTCCCGTCTGTGCTACTGGATACTGGAGAACTTTTACCGCTGTACCATTGAGAGTATCCTGACAAACTGCATCTCAGGTCACAGCAGCTGCACAGCTTCAGACCGTAAAGCCCAGCGGGCAGACGCTACCGATGTCTCAGGGCCAGAACAAATAGACTGAAAAATAGCCTCTTTCCCGTGGCTGTTTCTGCACTGAACAGCTGATATGGTGTTAATAATCACCACTGCACTGTCACTTTTCTTCTGTGTTTTGCACTATTTTGCACCAATTTAAATTCATGCATCCTTGCACCACCCAAAAACTATCATTACACTTCTGTATGTCCATCCATATTTATTCTGTTTAGTCTGTGTGTATATATACAGTATATATATATATATATATAGATGTATATATTCATAATGACATTCCTTTTGTACAGCTATATCTGTCATACCACTTCATACTGTATCATACTTATATAATAACCACACTATATATGCCCTTATTCAGTTATATGTACAGTACATATTACTACACCTTCTGTATAACCTCATACCCTTATTTATTACACTGTCACTTGTAAATAAGCTATCTATGCACTTCTGGTTAGATGCTAACTGCATTTCATAGGCTCTGTACATGTACCTTGCACAATGACAATAAAGTTGAATCTAATCTAATCTAATCTAATCTAATCTAATCTAATCTAATCTAATCTAATGCTACTGCTTGGTGTTACATAGTCACCTATCTTATAGACAAAATGTATTTACAGCCATATAGCTAGACCTTCAAATAAATAATAGACAAAAGCAAATAATATAATATTCATGCTTGCCATGTGTTTACAATATTCACAAGTTACAAAGTAAAAACATAATGGTTTAGCTTAGACTAGTTATGGGGTTGGTTACTGGTTGACTGATGCAGCTCCAGCTCTAAACACGACATGTTTAGGTTTAAAACTTTTTTTTACTATGCTTGCAGTATTTCAGTAATTAATAAATAAATAAATAAATAAATAAATAAATAAATAAATAAATAAATAAATAAATAAATAACATTCATTCATTCATTCATTTTATACCGCTTATCCGAACTACTCGGGTCACAGGGAGCCTGTGCCTATGGACCAGGGGAGGAAACCGGAGTACCCGGAGGAAACCCGGAGGCACGGGGAGAACATGCAAACTCCACACACACACAAGGCGGAGGCGGGAGCGAACCCCCAAACCTGGAGGTGTGAGGTGAACGTGCTAACCACTAAGCCACCGTGCCCCCCCCCCTAAATAAATAACAGACATTTACTATTAATTATTAGTTATTTAACAGTTACCCTCCTGATCACCAGAGGGCACCACCACATGATTTCTGTTCTTTTTCACATTTCCTGTCTGAACACTGTAAACAGCACCCAGACCTGTCACTAAACACAGATTAGTGTGAGTTCTGAGCAGCGATTATTCCGGAAAGACTTCTGTCTATGAGGTTTTTGTCATGTTTCTTGTCTATTTGCGTAGACCTCAATGTTCTGTAGCTATTTTTGATATCTGGTTTTGATCTTTGCTTGTCTCCTGGACTGCTCTGGAATATGGATTTGTTTGCACTGTGTGCTTTTGTGCCTTCTTGAGTTTTTTTTTTTTTTGGACTCTGGACTATGTTTTCTCTTTGCACATTGATTCCTATTCCATTTCTTGCTCTCCCTTGTTACAGAAGGCTTCACCTGACAAAACGCATCTACAGTAGCTAAAGTGATCAAACTCCAACTTGCAATGTTTCCCAAGGAAAACTGTAGAATGACCATAAACAGTGAATCCCAACAGCGATCCTCACAGGTCAGAGGTTTAAATAGCCATAAACACACCCGAGACATAAAGATACCTGTCCAACCATTCAGTCAGTTCCACAATGACCTTGAGATTGTGACAGTGACCTTTTAGCGGGTCCTACTGAAGCAACCATTCCAAAAGTGAAGATGAACATGTTCACCAGGCATTTTTGAAAAGATTGCTATAATATTATGTGTATGTATAAAAATTCCGTAATTCCGTAAGTATTAAATATTAACCGGAAACAGTTTTAAAAAAAAAAGGACCCAGAGAAAAGTAGAAGCCATCACTAATTGGCTCCAATCCAAGACTGCAAAAGATTATTAGTGATTCTTGATGTTTGCTCTCTCCTATCAATGGTTTATCCAAGGGTTCAGTATGGTAAGAAGGTAAACCCAAAACTCTTATGTGAAACACAGATAAATGACAAGATATTGAAACCCTTAACCTCCTACGACCTGGTGTCTACATACGTGGACATCCCACTGCAATAAAATGCAAGCCAAACCAAAGCTCGGGTCTTAGGAGGTTAAGGGAAGAAGGATTTCTCCACACCTACTGTTTCAGTAATCAACAGGAATGGAGCTTATAACTCTTGCTGGCGGAGCACACGTAGGACTCACTGATCTGCTCATCCACTCATCAGATGCCCTTCCAAAGCATCCTGGGGGTTCCGACCTCCCGTTATCCCCTGGTTTGAAGAAACCTTAAACATCCCTCTGGTGGATAAATTCGAGGATAAAGCCTAGGAGATGGCACAATGTGGGCTAGAGATAACTGTTCAAATCCAGAAAGAGCTACCACACTGCCATCGTCACCCTCAACGACACCCGGGCAATTTAACATTTTGGGAAAATTCATCATTTAATTTTGATCATTTATCACTTTTGGGAAAATACTCTTTGGTGAACTTTTTGGAAGGTGTTTGTTCCATTACATCCGGCATGAAAATAACCCTGACAGAAAGGACTTTCTTTATATGTTGCACTGCATGATTCATTTTCAAGGTTCCATCATTTATCTTCAGTAAATGCCCGGTTAGGGTAATAGTACTTAAAATTAGGCTACAATTTTGGAAACGTTACAGGCAGGTACAAGCAATAATGAAAAAACAAGCACCACATACATCTTTTTTTTTGAAAGTCTATTTGCGAGATGTAGCTGAGGTTTGACAAATGTCAAAACCAAAATTTATACCCAACCCATTGGGGTTGATCCATGACTCTCCGATCAACAACCCAGACCCTTAGGGATAGGGTTAGGGTTAGGGTTAACCACTTGAGCCACCACTAGTAGGTGCTACTTGGACACCTCAAACACCCATTTGGTCAGATCATGGTTCATGTCTTTTTTTCTTGGTCCTGTCTTTTTCTACTTTTTTAAAACAGTCATAGAAGTATTGCCATTCAGATTTAATCCCTAAGCGAGTGTGGCTATTTTCACGCTATTTGGATATAGTATACAGTACCTGGAATAGCACCAGGTGTGAAAAATCTCACCTATTTAAGTCTGATATTACCGATAGCTGACTAAATTGTAATTTATTTAGGAGTTTATTCTTTTGCAACTTCTCAGTTGTTACAATACTACAAAATCCCAGAGGATAGAGACCAAGTGAGGTTTTGAGCTAGCTCTTATCTTAACACTAGACTTTTGTTTATATCACAGATATCTGAAACTTAGGACCTGGTCAATCCTCTACAGTACAATGTTCTTGGTGAGTGGAGCAGATTGTGTTTACCAAATATAATTATAATCACATCTGACAGGCATACTGCTGTAGACCGGGGTGATTAATTGAAGATGTCATTTCTTTTGCTTTGTTTATGGATATCTCTGTATCCCATCTGTAAGCTTGTACATCTTAATTAAGCTTATTTTAAGATTTCTACAGCAGTGGGATTAACAAGGAAATTGGCTATTTATATCAAGCCAAGTTAGTTTGTGGAAGAATAAAACTTTCTGATTTTTTTGACTTTGGTATGGTTTGGATTTTGTTTGGGAAGAGATTTAAGTCATACAGTATTTGTGAAATGATATCTGGAAGGTATTGTGGAAAATTACAGACTGGGATGTAAAAATATGCATTTCCACATTGCTTTTGTTATGTGCACCTAACAAAAAAGTCGACAGTATGGAAAATACCATTGTTTTGTGGTGTTTTTTGTTAAAAATAAATTATGAGCAGTGGGGGCATGGTGGCTTAGTGGCTAGCACGTTCGCCTCACACCTCCAGGGTTGGGGGTTCGATTCCTGCCTCTGCCTTGTGTGTGTGGAGTTTGCATGTTCTCCCCGTGCCTCCGGGTTTCCTCCGGGTACTCCAGTTTCCTCCTCCGGTCCAAAGACATGCATGGTAGGTTGATTGGCATCTCTGGAAAATTGTCCGTAGTGTGTGAGTGAATGAGAGTGTGTGTGTGTGCGCCCTGCAATAAGTTGGCACTCCATCCAGGGTGTATCCTGCCTCGATGCCCGATGATTCCTGAGATGACCCAGGTAGTTTGGATAAGCGGTAGAAAATAAATGAATGAATTATGAGCAGTAAAATCAGGTGTATACAGTTGTTAGTGCAGTACACATACAGTGGTGCAGGAGTTGGACTGTTAGGGATGTGTGATTGCTCGTTTTAATGCCATGAATGTGCGAGTATGATGATTCACACGTGTAAGTGGAGCTAGGGTAGTTGAGTTGGGTTAATGTTTCACAGAATTTCCCGATTTATTCTTTTTTTTTTGTGAAAAGAAATGAAGGAAGAAATAAACAGAGGAAATGATTCTTACTTCATAACTGTAGGTTTTGTTGTCCAACTGAAATAAATTTATTAGAGATGTCTTTTTTTTTCACTAGGATACTTTAGGGTACACCGGAACAAATTACCTTGCGGGCCGAACCAATTGAATAGTCCGTATTAAAGCTCCACCTTTCATTTGGATAGATGATTGGTACGTTTATGGCGTTTGGCAAACACAACAACAGAACAACTTACATTTTATCAATTTTTTTATACACAACAAAGTGTTAAGGGCCTTGTTTAAGGGCCCAGTAGCAGTTCCTTTGTTGCACTTGAGGTTCAAAATCATGACCTTCCAATCAGTGGTCAAATATCTTAACTACTAAACTACCACATGTCCTATGTAATCGTCTATGTCAGTGGTCCCCAACCCTTTTTTCGCCGCGGACCGGTCAATGTTTGATAATTTTACAGCAGCCCGCTGGGGGTGGGGGCATATACAATTAAATTCAAATTAATAATTTTACTTTAATTGTATTTAATCATGCCTTTTTAACTCACTACAACGCTAAATCAATGAGAACCCTGAGCTTGTTTCTTTGCAATGAGACGGTTCCATCTGGGGTAATAGGAGACAATGACACCAGAAGTGTGTTGCTTATGTCCAGTTTATTCCGTTGTTTTGTTTTGTTTGCCATCCCTGCAGAAACCCCCGCTTCAAACAGATAGCATGTCAGAAATGACGATAGGGATTTAAGTGCTGTGGTGACAATCTCATTGTATTCCGCTATAACTTTAATCCAGAACACCGGCAGAGTTTCTAACTTTCTAACGACGTCTGTTTCGTGCTCATTTTTCCTAATTTGTGGGTTAAATTTGAGCAAACACAATATACACGTACACCAAGCACTGTTAAACATGACAAAGTACCGGTGAACAGAGAGAAGAGCGATACACACCTTCTCTCTCCACCAAAGCTACAACACCACTGCCACTTGCAGACGCTCAGCTCCAGACGTCACCTAAACCCAGCCAGATATCATGATATTTTGCGCCTGCGCGGTATCGGTGTGGCTTTAGGTGACGTCTCTCAGCCCCCGGTTATTAACCTCTCATCCATGGAAAGTCGCACAAACCCGAGAGAAATACACCACAGTAAATAAAATGGAAATAATTTAATGTTCCGGTACCGATCCGCGGCCCGGGGGTTGGGGACCACCGGTCTATCTGAATGAAAGTATTGCTACAGTCATTTTTATGTACTGTAGCTCTACATTGTCTTAATGTACTTAGTCATTAATTCTGTGTTGTGATATTTTTTTATGTAGCTCTGCATCCAGTGGGTTTAGCACCAAGGTTATTGGCTGTTAGCTGAAATGACATTGAAAGCCTCACATCCCTGGAGTACCTGATAGCTTTGTCGTTGTCTGACAGGCTTCTTAAGACGCATTGTCGAACGCGTAATGCATTAAACACAGACTTTCATGGCATATTAGCTGACGGACATTTTGTGAGTAATCGAATTGTTAAAATGGTTGATCAGGATTCAGGTCGTCAGCAGATCTTCACCTGGAATACATGCAAAGGTTGAAAAGTGCTCTCATCACTGAAAACTCATTCTAGCTATTCACACTATTGCCTATTGCTTTCTAATAACATCACTAGAGATTGATTAATGAGGTAGGATTGGGAAGAGTGGATGTTTTGACAGATCTGCAAAGTCAGGGAAAAGTCGCTGCCACAGACGTCTCTCCTATTTGCATGCTGATTGGTTCATTTTCTTTTCAATCGATGCTTTAGGCTGTGATGAAAGTAACAATAGTTTTTATTGCGAGAAACTGCAGCGGATGTTGAGAAACATATTAGTCAGTGCGATTCTGAAACAGCATGCTCCATTTATCACTCAGTAGACGGTGCAAAATAATTACCAGGACCCCACAAATTGTTTTTCAGCAGTGTAGGTTCCAAATTCAGCTTCTCCAACATAGAGGTGATGTAAAAAGTCAGAGTAAAATGTGAATAGAGAGAAAGTGTTGCTAAGGGAGGATGATTCTGTACATCACGACTATGGGGCCTGAAAATCTATAGGCTATTTCTCACTGAACAAATATGAACATCGTTGTTGACTCATCGTTGCATCATTTTTCAGGAGACAACAATGGCTGGCCTCATTTGTTTGACAAATACTTTGGGATGCCCAGTAAAGACGCTGGAACCAAATCATCTGCGTGTCGTGAGTAAAGATGCAGAATTCAATGTCCTGAAACTGAAGTGATTATACATGCTGTTCCCATCTATCTATCTATCTATCTATCTATCTATCTATCTATCTATCTATCTATCTATCTATCTATCTATCTATCTGTCTATCTATCTATCTATCTATCTATCTATCTATCTACCTATCTTTCTATCTGTCTGTCTGTCTATCTGTCTGACTGTCTGTCTGTCTATCTATCTATCTGTCTGTCTGTCTGTCCTTTTGTTTGTCTATCTGTTTATCCATTCAGCTATCAAACCATCCATTCATCTGTCCAGCATGTGAATTAACTGCTTATATTCATATAACTGAGCAACTGATGCTTAGGAGCCTTACTCAAAGACCCAGCAGTGGGAGGTTGGGGGTGTTGGGATTTGAGCCAATGACCTTCTAATGACTAACCTCTTAAGCACCTAGCTGACACTGCTATCTTCAGTAAGTGGCACTAATGCAGTTTGAGGGCAACAGTGCAGAGCCTCAAATACACGTTGTGGTCTATTTACTATAATGCTAAGTGTGATACATTGACCTTTTCTGTTGTTCTTACAGTCGACTTTTTTCCACTACTGGTCTCCTGAAAGCTATATTTATTTTTAATAAAAGGACTTTCTGGAGTCTGAAGTGCTAGAAATTGAGTGTTATATCATTATTGCAGCTTTTACACTTTTACTTATCTTTCAGTTTTTTTCTTGACTGTCCAGACACTTATTTGGGTCCATAAAATACGTAGTGAGTTATACTAAATTACCACTGATACTAAGAGACTCCTACAATTATAATAATTTGTTCAACATTTAAACACAAAATTATAAGATAAAAAAATAAACAAATAAATTAACAACAACAACAACAACAACAACAACAATAATAATAATAATAACAATAATAATAACAATAATAATAGTTATTATTATTGTTATTATTGTTATTATTGTTATTATTATTATTATTATTATTATTATTAGATTTATTTACATCTAAATATTGAGCAGGTGAAACCTTTGAGTGAATAACCTCAAACCAAATTTAAAAAAATGAGAAATTAAAAATGAAAATAAATTATTCATATAGAGTATCTATATGAAGCATGTCGGCAAATCATGAATGCGCATGAAAAAAATAAAGCCTTAACTTGAGCTAATAAAATAATCATGTGAGAAAGTTTGAAAAGAAAAAAAAAGCATTGTATTTTTTAATATGTATTTTTTCTGTAAGTGTTGAACCTCAATCTAGAATTTTAAGAAAGCGCTAGGCTTTCGTTAGAAAACGTTTGTGATATATTTGCATATTCTTTCATTTAAAACCCCTGCTTCTTCTGTACATTTCTCTCTGAAACTTAATCCAAGTGGAAATACATTATTCTAACATCCCTAACATCTCTCTTCTCTCTCTTCTCTCGCTCTCTCTCTCAGTACTTGGCCTCGTACCAGCCGAGTGTCAGTGTAGGGATTTGGAGCTTGACTGCAACGGTGCTCGCTTTAAAGACGTCCCTACTGTATCCACGAATGTCACCATGATGTGAGTTCCTCTTCATCATGCCCATCGGTTTGCATGAATCGTGTGCGTGTATGTGTGTGTGTGTGTGTACGTGTGTGTCTGCTCAAAGCCGTCAGATCACTGTATGTGAGATCAAGGCTTTGCCGACTGCTAAATAGCTGTTTACTAGCGCACGCTTACAGTGTCTGTCAGTGATTGGTACACATTCTGTATGAATTAATGCCATGGTTGTCAGATATGCTACAAAGCACTCACAGAGGAACCTGAAGCTGTGAGGCAGCAACAAAGCAACATTTTCAGCTGCACCACTGATTGATTAATCAATCATTCATTCACAACATTCATTTTTCAGGGGTTTATTGTTAGCTCAATCAATTAAATCTTTTACTTAGGAAAGAGTTAGGGTTCCTTAATCTTCTTTACATTACAGTGTGTTTGTGTGTGTTAATATTTCAGCTGTATTTAAGCCACTGTGTATAACTACTGAAAGGACGTTATTCGTAATAACACTCTCCGGTGTTTATAACAGTTTATAACCACACTCTCCAGTGTCACCTAAGTGAGGATGATGTTCACTTTTGAGTCTGGTTCCTTTCAAGGTTTCTTCCTCTTACATCTCCTCCCCACAGTCGCCTCAGTCAACTCAGACTTGTTCATTAGGGACAAATACAAACACATTTAAATATAAGTCTAATATTAATCTTGAATCTTTGTTTAATATTAATCTTTGTATAATAATAAAACTTTTTGTATTGTGTTTCTTAAAGCTGCTTTGAGACAATGTACAGTACATTACATTTCTTCCTCTTCCATCTCAGGGAGTTTTTCCTCACCACAGTCGCCACAGTCGCCTCAGACTCGTTCATTCACCTACTTGAAATGACTACGTACGTGTTCACGGTTACGTGAGAACTGAGTCACTTTGACATAATTAGTTTTTCTACGTCTGGCACGATTTGAGCGTCTGTTTTCAAAGCCGAGTTCATTTCTGAGCTGAGGATCAAAGCCACAACACTGCGGTTCTGCAGCACACACGTTACTGTACAGTTCTACGATATATGTTTTATTTATCACCTAAATGTATCTCTATAGTTAGATTTCCTATCAGAATCAACATCCTGGTCAGCTTTCACACTGTAACTGGTTGATGTTGATACTACGGGAATCGATCAAGGTCATTAAGAAACGTGTTAAAATATAGTATATGAAATGTAGTATACAGTAAGTACTGTATATGTTTTGTTGAGTATTTTTTTTACCACAGTTTTCAGTGAATGTATTTTAAAAAAAGATTTGTTGATTTAACTTGAGAAAAAAATATTTATTTTTGTTCATTATGTTTGAAGGTGGGGGGCACGGTGGCTTAGTGGTTAGCACGTTCGCCTCACACCTCCAGGGTTGGGGTTCGATTCCCGCCTCCGCCTTGTGTGTGTGGAGTTTGCATGTTCTCCCCGTGCCTCGGGGGTTTCCTCCGGGTACTCCGGTTTCCTCCAAAGACATGCATGGTAGGTTGATTGGCATCTCTGGCAATATTGCCTGTAGTGTATGAGTGTGTGAGTGAATGAGGGTGTGTGTGTGCCCTGCGATGGTTTGGCACTCCGTCCAGGGTGTATCCTGCCTCGATGCCCGATGACGCCTGAGATAGGCACAGGCTTCCCGTGACCCGAGAAGTTCGGATAAGCGGTGGTAATGAATGAATGAATGAATGAATGAATGAATGAATGAATATAAATGTTAGCGTTAACTGAAGCTCATGACCTGGATGTGCGTGATATTTGTTGTACCGCTGTCAAAAGGTTGATCGTCTGATTAAATAACGACATGGACGTGTAAAGGTGCTCCTATTAAGGTGAGTAGACTGTATATTTATTTTGTTGATGATACATAAAGAAAGATATGTAGGAACAACATCAGGCTGAAATACTTAAACTGTAGGCAGATCAATTACGTGTCGTGTCATTGCGTACTTCAAAGAGCCAAATGGACTTTATGGCATTCGTTCTGCCTCTTTTACTTAATAACTGATTTTATGCTATAATGAAAACACATTGTGTCAACAGAACGGGAAAGGCTGAATTTTTGTATCTGAAAACATGATGTTGTTTACCTCTCTTCTCTCAGGCCTTTCATTTGATAGTGTATTTATTTATTTATTTATTTATTTATTTATTTATTTATTTATTTATTTGTGTGTTTGTTTGTTTGTTTATTTATTTACAAAATTCCCAAAAGTCACTGGTAAATTAGAAAACTTCATTAATACAAAATGAGGTCAATGATATTCTCCACACGACGTAATCGTCCCTCTGACGCTCGTTCGCTCTCCGTCTCCGCCGCCGAGCGAAAAAGCTTTTCGACGAACCTCATATCTAATAAACTCAGCTGCTTCCAGGAGCCAGTCGTGATTCTTCAAGACACAACTGAACGGAATAAAACATTCCTCTGGGACTTGTTTCCCATTCCGCTGCTTTACATAAGGAACAAACCACCACGAGGCCTGATAAAGTATGATGAATGATGATGGAGTGGTGTAATACATCGCAGTGCAAAGTTGATTATTTTCTTTTCACAGCATGTACTGAGGTGTTTAATTCCACTTATTATCCTAATTCAAATAAATAAATAAATAAAATTATTCCATAGGTTTACAGCAACAACATGGGATGTTAATTCCACTAGAAACCGATGTAGAACAGACATTATTTACATTGACATTATTTCCTGTCCAGTGTCACCCCATTGAGCGTCTGCCAACTTGCGCCCTGAGAGTTCTGGCTTAAATTCGAGGTTCGAGGTTAAATTCAGACCTCTCTATAGTCGTCACTCGATTAAAGAAACTTTCGTCTCCTCAAAAAGTCCCGATTGCTTAATTGAGGCTCTATTTCCCCCATATGGTGACCATTTGGCTTTGCTCGTTAGTGTGCCGGCGGAGCTTTAAATGAAACACACAGTGTGGGACTGATTACAAGTACACTCTCAGACACTTCGCTCCACACGCACACGAGTCTTCAGAGGAATATGCTGATCGTTCACAGTTTGGCCCGAAACAACAGAATGGTATTAAGTGATCTCATTTTACATTTAACGGGGAGCACGGTGGCTTAGTGGTTAGCACGTTCACCTTACACCTCCAGGGTTGGGGGTTCGATTCCTGCCTCCGCCTTGTGTGTGTGGAGTTTGCATGTTCTCCCCGTGCCTCGGGGGTTTCCTCCGGGTACTCCGGTTTCCTCCCCCGGTCCAAAGACATGCATGGTAGGTTGATTGGCATCTCTGGAAAATTATCCGTAGTGTGTGTGTGTGTGTGAGTGAATGAGAGAGTGTGTGTGCCCTGTGATGGGTTGGCACTCCGTCCAGGGTGTATCCTGCCTCGATGCCCGATGACGCCAGAGATAGGCACAGGCTCCCCGTGACCCGAGAAGTTCTGATAAGCGGTAGAAAATGAATGAATTTTACATTTACATCATCTGGCAAATGCCCTTATCCAGAGCAACTTACAATATCTCATATTTATACTATATAACTATTTAAACTCATATTAACTGAGCAATTGATGGTTAAGGGCCTTGCTCAGGGGCCCAACAGTGGCAGCTTGGTGGACCGGGGCTCGAACTTACAACCTTCCGATTGGCCTTAACACCTGAACCCTTTTATCTCTTACCTCTATAAATGAACTGGACACAATGATGAGTCTGAACAAGTAGATTCCAGAATAACGTGTAAGCTGACGGATCTCTTTATCCGTTTCAGTCTCCAGATTACGAAGGTCACCGAGCACAAATACATGATTTAGAGTGAACGTGCTTTATAACATGTTATAAATGAATTATTAAATCGAATCGAATTTTTTCATATCGGCACCTGTATTCAGATAAGAAAGCAGAGTGGGCGTGGCCTAAACATAAAGGAGGGTTTTGATGATGGCATTTGATGATGTTGGTAAAGAAAAATTGAGACCGGGATCCTACGAAATTACAGAAATAAAAAGAAAAACATCACTCTAGTGGGAGGTTTTTACTTTCCTGTAGCTTAAAGGGCACAAACAAAACAACAAACAAAAAAAAAACAGTCCGGTGTTGAGATTTGACCAGAGATTTTTAAGTCTGAATGGTAAACAAAGAAAAATATTAACAATCTATTAATTGTGTAAGTTGAGAAGGAAAGATTAACAAGCTAACATTAAAATCTCTCTCTCTCTCTCTCTCTTTCTCTCTCTCTCTCTCTCTCTCTCTCTCTCTCTCTCTCTCTCTCTCTCTCTCTCTCTCTCTCGCCCCAGGTCTTTGCAAAGGAACCGTTTAAGGAAACTAAACACCGACATGTTCCTTAAGTACCAGAATCTTCAGAAGCTGTGAGGATCTGCATTTTCTCTCTCTCGTTTCTATATCTCTGTATTAATTACGTCATTTCATATCAAACACTTAAAAGAAAGTTACTGAACATAAAAAAGCGAGACAAATGAGATTCGCTTGCTTCAATTTGCTTGGAATAAAAGTAATGGACCCTATGAAAAGACTTTCTGTTAATGTGACCGTTGTAGCCGATGTACTGCAGTGGCTGAGCTGCGTAAGCAGAAAATGTAGACTGTTGTCTCTCTTGTGAGGAGAACGTGCTTGATAATCTACGGCTGACTGGCATTTATCAAAGTAATCATGCACGTACAGAGTATTACAGAGCAATTCTTTCGTAAATCTATAGGGAGTTTTTTTTTCTACTGTGAAAACGATCCGAGTCGAAAACTTCTAAAAGATTAACAAATGAGGCCCATTGTGTATTTTCTCTCTAATGAAACAGTTGGAGCTGGAATAATTCCTCCCCATGAGGCATAAACACTATTACTGAGCATGTTGTCAATGTTCTGCTTGCGTAGTCACGAACAGAAACAAAATCGTACACAATGTCTCATATAAATTTCTATAAAAAAATTCTATATATTTTTTCTACCACAGCACACTCCGAGTGTTTAGTTCCTTCCGCATCTCCGTCACAGAGTGTGACTGACGTAGAAAGGGGGATTTTGCTTTCATGATGATAATCTGTGATTATATAACACCTCTGATCTCTTCTTTTAGATACCTTCAGCACAATCGCATCAAGGTGGTCGAACCCTATGCGTTCCGAGGTCTTTATAACCTCACGCGACTGTGAGTGGTCGGTTTTAAAATCCTCCCATATTGTTCCTCTACTCTGTAAACGTTCATCGTGTCTGCTCTGATACAGTACGTCATTGGCTCCTGATTTATTTTAGAGTTCAGTTGAAAGTGCATTGATTCATTTAATTATCTTTAATCGTCAGACTCTCTTTGAACGTGCAAAAAAAAAAAAAAAAAGACACGGTTCAAATATGGTCTTAAATCTCACCTGTACTTGCCGGCGTTTGAGCAGAGCTGAGAGGTGATATTCTCATTCGTTTATTTATTTATTTATTTCCAATTGCCAGCTCCGATTCCCACTCAGCAGCCCACTCTTCCCTTATCATACCGCAGCTAGCACGTTTTGAAGGGTAAAATCTAACACCTCGCTCTCTTCAAATGCATCTTTATAAACAACCGAGTCACAAGGTCATGTAAAATACTCAGGAATGCTCAATCTTCCATCTTTCTCATACACGAGCTCAGGATTGGCTAGTGTCTCTGTGATTGACAGGAAAGAGAGTATAGCTGCGTCCCAAATGACATACTATAAACTATTCCTTTTACACTATGCATTATGTACTCTACTGTCTTGTTTATGTATTTTAGAAGCGTAGTATCGTCACAGATAGTAGATTTTTAAGTTTTTTACCAACCGCTTGATAAGAAAAGAATGCTGCAAAGGGTTGTGAGATCAGCACGGGACACCATTGGGACACACTTACGAGACTGGACTCAGTTTACATTGCGGAGAGTATTATTAATGATCCATCCCATCCAAGCCACCTGTTTAACCTTCTGCCATCCGGGAGGAAGTGCAGGAAAATCACTGCTGGAACTTCTAGGAAGAAAAATAGCTTCGTAGGGCTGCGATCATGTTAAATAACAACTCTTCTTACTGAACTAGTGTGTAGCAATTGTGTTTGATTCACTCGAGTCATTGGCAAATGACGTCAAATGCATGTTTTTTTTGTTCTGTTTTTTTTTTCACTTCCTTATAACTTACTTACTCGGGGCATGGTGGCTTAGTAGTTAACATGTTCACCTCACACCTCCAGGGTTGGGGGTTCGATTCCCGCCTCCACCTTGTGTGTGTGGAGTTTGCATGTTCTCCCCGTGCCTCGGGGGTTTCCTCCGGGTACTCCAGTTTCCTCCCCCGGTCCAAAGACATGCATGGTAGGTTGATTGGCATCTCTGGAAAATTGTCCATAGTGTGTGAGTGAATGAGAGTGTGTGTGTGCCCTGCGATGGGTTGGCACTCCGTCCAGGGTGTATCCCGCCTCGATGCCCGATGACGCCCGAGATAGGCACAGGCTCCCCGTGACCATGAGGTAGTTCGGATAAGCGGTAGAAAATGAATGAATGAATGAATTAATGAATAACTTACTTACTTCTGTCAGAAACCCAGTCTCTGGTTCTCTGAGGATGAATCAGTGATGCTGATTAATGTTAATGGCTTTTTTTTTTTTTTTGGAGAATGTTGAGGCTGATGATACCATGCTTTCTTTGTCTTTTTTTCAGGTATTTGAGCTATAATCGCATCTCTAACCTAATGCCAGGAGTATTTCAGGACCTGCACAAACTGGAATGGCTGTAAGCAGTTCAATTTCCATATTACTAATTGAATCCATCTTGTTAGTAGGGCACAATAAAGTTGCCCGTCTCTTTTTCATTAGCGTTTTTATATGTTATCGACCCATTCATCATAATCACGCTCGTTCGGCTTGTACACGTCGGACTACATGAATAAGCGTTCCCAAAGCGTTTCATTACACGTCTGCTGATTAAATTCTTTTAGAGGCCACAGCCTTCGTGCGTCAATTAGCGATCTATGAGCCGCCGCTTGAAACAAACGCTATTCTTTGGTATCTTAATGTTTATTAATGAGCCACCTGGCATTTTTATTCATTTGTAGGATTTTGGAAAACAACAAAATCCACCAAGTTTCTTCTCTGACCTTTTCAGGCCTGAGTTCTCTCGTGCTGCTGTAAGTTTTGTCCTTTAACTGTTGCTTTTCTTGTATTTTAAACACGTGTCTTTTAGTGATGTGTTAAAATAACTATCATGCCTTTAAGTGTGTTTGTGTGGTGTGTATTGCTTTGTTGCAGAGTTCTATTGAATAACTCTCTGACACATGTTGACGATATATGCCTGGAGATGCCACGCTTAAATTGGCTGTAAGTCTTAAAATATCTGGATGTTTATGTATTCAGCAGACTTGACATGGGATCTTTTTTTTCCAGCTTGATTCTGTGTGTACTTCAGTGTACTGGATTTCGAACACTCTTTCATTTTCTTTGTTTAAAGGAGTTACTGCGAAACCATTTTTTTTATCCGATTAGGACACATTTATTTTTCATACATGATAAAAAAAAAGGATATAGATCTTATAAATTCAGAAATTCATTTTTAATTTCTTTTGTTTTAATGAATGATCATACACATTTTTACTATGATCTAATATGATTACATATTATAGCTGATTTAATTCTAATGATTTTTTTATTTAATTATAATGATAATAATTAAACTAATTATATATTTTTTTATTATGTTAGAATTATTCTTACTTTTTATTTGCTAGTTCCTCTTGACATATGTTTTAACTGATTGTTTTAAAAGATATTATTTCTATTGCAATATATATATATATACAGACAGACAGACAGACAGACAGACAGACAGATAGATAGATAGATAGATAGATAGATAGATAGATAGATAGATAGATAGATAGATAGATAGATAGATTGTTGGGGATGCAAACTTTTGTACCAGTTTATAGGAAAGATTGAATAGTGATTCAGACATTAAGGAGATACATTTCATAACACAACAAAATAATCACAAATCTGTGTGTGTGTGTGTGTGTGTGTGTGTGTGTGTGTGTGTGTGTGTGTGTGTGTGTGTGTGTGTGTGTGTGTGTGTGTGTGTTTACAGAGATATGGAAGGGAATCAGATGGAGATTGTGGACAACAGAACATTCTGGTCCTGTAGCATGCTTACTGTGCTGTAAGTACATTTCTTATTGCCTGCACAGACAGGATTGACATTCTGTAAATTATTTTCATTTGTAAACACTCTCAGGTCCCCTGGCTGCTCGTTTCCGGTTATTAACATTCTGCTTGTGTCTGTTTTCATGTGCCGTTCAATCTAATTCTTCATTTTATAGAATAATTTTACTTTAATATGTAAAGAATGTAAAGAATAAAACAAAAGAATGAACAGCATGTCCTGAAATTATTATTATTATTATTATTATTATTATTATTATTATTATTATTATTATTATTATTATTATTCATGCATCAGATGTATCGAACATCCACATAACAACTTCCTGATATCTCTGACTTTATGGCAACTATAAACTCACCAGACTGCATTTTTGTTCTTTAATTAAAAAAAAAAAAAAATCTCATGTCACTAAGAAACCAGAAAGTCCCGAAGACTTAAACCCTTAGCTCTGACTCTTAGAAAGCGCAGACACTGTACACAAATAAACATCTCACAGAAATCATCACCTTATTAACGTTTACATATGCTCTTTAATCCATTAATGTCTAGTATCGATTCTCTGAGTCCCTGTGTTATGTGTTACTATAGAAACCATAACGTACTAGAATGAATGAGTTTATATAAACCGAGCAAATGTATTAGATGCACTTCAATAAAACTAACCGACGTCTTTTTTTATCCCTCTCACTCTATTTCAACTTTCTTTGCCTGACCTCATTTCTATTGATCTATCGATCTATCGATCTATCTATCGATCTTGCGCTCTCTCTCTGTCTCTCTCTGTCTCTCTCTCGCTTTGTCTCTCATACACTCTCTCTCTGTCACTCTCACTCTGTGCTGCTTTCTTGCTTTCTCTCTCCCTCTCTCTCTTTCTCTCTCTCTCTCCCTCTCTCTCTTTCTCTCTCTCTTTTCTCACTCCAGAGTCCTTCAGAGGAACAGGATCAGTCATATCCATGAACAGGCGTTCTCTCTGTTGCGCAGGATGGGCGAGCTGTACGTTCTGAGTCAGTTTGATCTCCCGCAATACAGTTTTGCAGAAATAATGAACACAAAATATTCTCCAGGGTTTAAAGCCTGACCTGTTTTTATTTTTATTTTTTTTGTTTTTTTTTTAAGAGAGAAATATTTTGGAACTATTTGCTCATCAGTCCTCAAGTCAGTACAATATGGCCCAGTTTTTTTTTTTTTTGCCAGCCCAAGTGTGAAATGAGATTTGTTCTTCTACAAAGAGTGTAGAACTTCAAAGATACACTCGACTCCGACCATCAAGAAATTGAGAGGAAAATGAATATCCCCACACGAGCGTAAACATATGGGGATTTCAGTAGCACCATTTTTCCTCACTGTTTTCAAAATTATTGGCACCCTACAATCAGTATATAATAAAGCCTTCAAATTTGCAGTGGTGGCTCAGGGCTGTTGATTGGAAGATTGTGGTTTAAGCCCCAGATTCACCAAGCTGCCACTGTTGGGCCATTGAGCAAGACCCCTAACCCTCTCTGCACTCTCTAGGGGTGCTGTATCATGGCTGAAACTCTGCTCTGACCCCAACCTCCAAAAACTGGGATATTACTGTATATGATTTCACTGTGCTGTAATGTATATCTGACAAAATGAAGGCTTTTATTTATAATCGGGAAAATCTTAACATGCAAATTAATGTCTAACAACTGTGCAAAGATATTATTGATCAAGTCATTGTACATGTTTTACCTCTTCCAGAATTATATGTGCTCTGAACCGGCTATGTGATTATTTTTTTTTAATCCATTGCCTTTTGAGCAAAACTGTAGCAGTGTTAGTCTCTTCTGAGTTATTTGGTTGTATGGTTGTATAAACAAAAAAAAAATATATATATATATATATATACATTTACTGTGTATATATATATATATATTAGTATTGGATATATATATATATATATATATATATATATATATATATATATATATATATATATATATATATATATATATATCCAATACTTTTGCCTGTATCTGATTAGAATGCTATAATTCTTTTTTTTTTCTTCCCACAGAGACTTATCCAGTAACAGAATCGAGCAAATCTCACCAGATCTTTTTGTAAATCTATTAGATTTGCTGCAGCTGTAAGTCCTTTCCTTCCTCAGTCTCTTCCCTTGTTGTTATTCTTATCGCTAAAAACTGCTCGAACCTGCAAGAAGTCTGAATTGTTCTTAATCAAAGTACAATCCCTATGAACTGTAACTACCATTGACTGTATGATGAATTTCAGCCATTTTAAAGAAATTGCCAATTTCGTTCCTTTTACTTCACAGGAATATTTCATACAACCCGATTCAGGAGCTGCAAGTGGACCATTTTGACAAACTGCTCAAGCTGAAGTCACTGTGAGTCGACTTCACTTACTACAGACATTGATTACGTGAATACTAAACATTCTTGGAGCAGATCTCAAGCGAAATGTTGGTTTTGGGAATTAACATGGAAACTATGAAATTTACATTAGAACCAATGACCAGGGAAAATCGTAGGCATTTTTCTTAAGCATGTGTTGAAGGACTCGAGTCTCCACAAGACGTGCAGTCGACTTTCTTGTATATTGCCTCAGGGTTTTTACTCCAGTTGAGCTTGTTGTCAATGTACAGTAGACCCCCAGGTGTTTGTAAGACTCTTAAGTCTCTTTCACCTGGTGTACATGTTATCAGTGACACCCATGCAGAGTAAAAATAGGAAGCTTTTAGTTTTAGTAATGGTCCAAAGAGATATCACTCTGTCTCCAAGAAGCCGTCTATTCTCATTTCATGCGTCAAAGCTTTCTGTAAAAGGAGCAAAAAAGGATTGCCTTGTTTTCGAGCCGATATGAAATATGCTAATGGCTATGAGAGAACCGTTTATCTTTCAGGAGCATCGAGGGCATCGAGATTGCGAACATTCACAGAAGGATGTTTGAACCACTCAGAAACCTCACACACATGTAAGTCCTTCTTTTTTTCTTCTCAGAATGTCAAAACTTGTTTTTGAAAATATGAGCTAGCTTTGAAAGCTCTCTTTTCCCGCTGACGTGTTTTATCCCAGGATTAAGTGCTAACTCTTTTCTTGAGAACGGTGTGTGAATAGCAAGTCAAGTTAAGAACCATTAATTGGCATATTTCAGTAGTTCATAACAACCCGCTAAGCTAAACGTAGTACAGCTAAAATGCTAAGTTGAAGATACAGTGGTACCCCGCTTATCGACCTTAATCCGTTCCTTAAAACCGGTCGAAATGCGAAAAGGTCGAAGAGCGAATGTAATTATCCCATAAGAAATAATGGATACCCAATTAATCTGTTCCGGACCTGCACCGATACCCAATAATGAACAATTTTTGCCCCGTTTTTAGCAGTATTAATACATAAAATAATACATAAAATAATACAGGTACATAAATAATATTGTATATAATACAGTAAAAAGTATAAATTAAAAATGTTGCCATATCTATCAGTTGAATACACTGATAGATACTGAAGTGGTCATTCCAGTCAAGTACTCATTCAGGGTCAAGTTTCTGGAATTGGTCATGCTGAAACACTTACGAAACAGGTGTTTCATGTAGAGGTTTTTAAAGTTCGCTATGACCATCTGATCAATTGGCTGAATGAGGGAGGTCTTATTTGGTGGCAGAAATTTGACTGTAATCCAGTCAAACTCAGCCTCCAACTCATCGCCTAATTCTGGAGGATGTGCCGTTGCATCGTCCAGGACAAGCACGCATTTCAACGGCAAACCTTTCTTCCAACAAACCGAAGTTTAATTTACGATAGATGCTCTCTCCACGAAGGCTGAGGCGAGACTGGGAAGATCCTTCCCCTCGCGCTATGTGGGTCGAGGTTAGCGGGGTTCAGCGGGCGCAAATTGAGGTCGAAAAACTGTTCGCTAAGCGAAAAGGTCGATGTCCGAGGGTCGATAAGCGGGGTACCACTGTATATGCATGTTTTATGGTGTTTTCTGAGAAGAAAAAAAACAAAAAGTATTTTTTTTATTGTACTTTGAATACATGTTTTCTTTATTATTTAAAGAATAATAAATCATATGTTTTAGTTACGTTGAATGCTGAGGAACATCCTTGAATGAAGATATGTCTTTCCTTTATCAGGCTCTTGTTATATGTTAGTGAGTAAAATGTCCTTCTTTTGGAGTCCTTCTTATTTCCTTCTTCTAAACACTCTTACCCATTTTTTTTGTTTTTTTTTCCTGAACACAGTTATTTTAAAAAGTTCCAGTATTGTGGTTATGCCCCTCACGTACGCAGCTGCAAGCCTAATACAGATGGCATCTCATCGTTGGAGGACCTTCTGGCCAACATCGTGCTGCGTGTCTTTGTCTGGGTCGTGTCTGCCACAACCTGCTTTGGTAACATCTTTGTCATCTGCATGCGCTCGTACATCCGCTCGGAGAACAAGCTCCATGCCATGTGCATCATTTCCCTCTGCTGTAAGTATTTCAGTTTTTCATGTGGAATCTGATTGTTTGATGCACTTCAGTGTGTGTGTGTGTGTATATGTGTGTAATAGTAATATAATAGTAACTAGATTTGTAAAGTTCGTCACAGCAAACTTTGATGTTGGCTTTGACGAAGCAAGTGTTCGCAAAGGTCGGTGCTTTATGAAGGTCGAGTGGACATGAGTCAGTGTTACTTTTAGAAGCAAGTGGACAGAAAGCTAGGGTGCCAAAACTTTTAAAGGCAGGTGGAGACAAGCATGTGACGACACCTGAATACTCTTGAGGAAGTTTTCCTTATTGGGCTGGGTGTTATGATATGTCACATGTCCATGTTGTGCTAATTTTTGATTTTCATGTGACATCACGTGACGTCACATGACGTCATCAGAATACACGTGAGGAAGTTCCCCTCATTGTTCTGAGTGTTTTGATATATGACAAGTCAATGTTGTAAAAAGTTTTTTGATTTTGCATATTTTGAGGGCGGGGCTGCGGCACAACCGAAAGGCCAGTCGGTACACCAATTTAAACCTTTGTTCAGAGTATCACCCTAAAGGAGCCCGCCGAGTTTGGTGTAGATAGTTCAAAAGCTTGCCGAGTTTATAATTGGAGTCTATGGGGAAAAAGACCATTTTGAGACCCAGTACCGGAAGTACCGGTAATCGGATCGCTTAGAAAACTTCAGACCAGGATCTACAACATATCCGAATTTGGTGCACGTGGCTCAAAAGCCCTAGGAGGAGTTACTCTTGATAAATTTTTGTCTAAGCTTAAATAGGAAAACAGAATGTTGGCTAACATAATAAAAAAAAAGGCTAATGCAAGTTTTCTGAGAGAAGTGAACAAGCAGGAGTAGTGCAGCGCAGGAAAAGGCCTTGTCTTGTGTCATCAGCAACGAAAAACAATAATAATACTTTGTGATGCAGAGTTTTAGATGAGCCACAGCTGGTTAGAAGCATGATGGTGTTTGAGAGCGATGGCAGGAGCGATGGCAGGACGACTGCGTCAGACTCGGAGTCAGAATTTTTCATAAGAAGTGATTTTTATACAGCACCTTTACGATTACGTACCTCGGTACGATTTCGCCGCTCAGAAGCTCTAAAATGTGTCACACATTTCTTCTCGACACAGCTTGAAAACATAAGGGTTTATATAAATGTCCTACATACCAGCTTGCACAGTATTTTTCCAAAGCTCTGACACACTTTGCCTTGCAGTTTTGGCTTCACAAATCAATCATGTGTCCTCCGGTCAGCCATTTTGCCCGACTTTATACTTTATGCAATTTCAGATTGGCCACTTTTAGATGAACAAGTCTCTATTATTCATTTTAACCCTCTGACTTCTTTTCTCGGGCTCTCAGCTTGATTGAGCGTGAAATGAAAAGCTGCTGTTTGGATATGCTCTGTGATATGTTCTAAATAACAGGATATCAAGGTTTTAGCTGTGGACCGGGTCGTCTATATGCCAGAGAGAGAGAGAGAGAGAGAGAGAGAGAGAGAGAGAGAGAGAGAGAGAGAGAGAGAGAGAGAGAGAGAGAGAGAGAGAGAGAGAGAGAGAGAGAGAGAGAGAGAGAGAGAGAGAGAATGACAGAGAATGACAGAGAGAGTATGAGAGAGAGAGAGAAAATAAGAGAGAGAATGAGAGAGAGAGAATGACAGAGAGAGTATGAGAGAGAGAGAGAGAGAGAGAGAGAGAGAGAGAGAAAATAAGAAAGAGAGTATGAGAGAGTAAGAGAGAGAGTTGCTGAATGAGAGAGAGAATGAGAGAGAGAGAGAGAGTTGCTGAATGAGAGAGAGAGTTGCTGAATGAGAGAGAAAGAATGTGTGTGAGAGAGAGAGAGAGAGTGTGTGTGTGAGAGAGAGAGAGAGAATGACAGAGAGAGAGAGAATGAGAGAGAGTATGAGAGAGAGAGAGAGAAAATAAGAGAGAGAGAATGAGAGAGAGTATGAGAGAGAGTTGCTAAATAAGAGAGAGAGAATGAGAGAGAGAGAGAATGACAGAGAGAGTGAGAGAGAGAGAGAAAATAAGAGAGAGTATGAGAGACAGTAAGAGAGAGAGTTGCTGAATGAGAGAGAGAGAGAGAGAGAGAGAGAGAATGAGAGAGAGAGAGAAAATAAGAGAGAGAGAATGAGAGAGAGTATGAGAGAGAGTTGCTAAATGAGAGAGAGAGAGAGAGAGAGAGAGAGAGAGAGAGAGAATAAGAGAGAGAGAAAATAAGAGAGAGAGTATGAGAGAGAGTAAGAGAGAGAGTTGCTGAATGAGAGAGAGAGAGAGAGAGAGAGAGAGAGAGAGAGAGAGGGAATGACAGAGAGAGAGAGAATGAGAGAGAGAGTATGAGAGAGAGAGAGAGAAAGAGAGAGAGAGAGAGAGAGAGAGAGAGAGAGAGAGAGAATGACAGAGAGAGAGAGAGAGAGAGAGAGAGAGAGAGAGAGAGAGAGAGAGAGAGAGAATGAGGCAGGTACAGATTTGATCAGAAGGTTTACTTGAGTGTAAAGCAATTCTCGACAGTCTTTGGCTTTGATGTCTACATCATGCTTTGAAGGCAGTAATTGATTTTTCTGCATCCATACTTGAAGGCTGACATGCAGCCATGGGCTTGTGTGTGTAACGAGAGTCGTCCAAGAGAGGCGACCGTGTTCGAGTCAAGCCTGGTCGGACACGCCACAGGGATCCAGGGACACGCCACAGGGATCCAGGGACACGCCACAGGGATCCAGGAGAACAGCAGCTCAGATCTCATGAACGGGTGGACATTGGCAGCAAAACAAACATCACTTACAAAACTCATTATTGCTTTTATCAAGTGATTTATAATGATGTCTTACTGGGAAAACTTGGCTGTCAGTGAGTGTCCTGAGTGTCCCTGAGTGTCCTGAGTGTCCTGAGTATCCCTCAGTGTCCTGAGTATCCCTGAGTGTGCTGAGTATCCCTGAGTGTCCCTGAGTGTCCTGAGTGTCCTGAGTATCCCTCAGTGTCCTGAGTATCCCTGAGTGTGCTGAGTATCCCTGAGTGTCCCTGAGTGTCCTGAGTGTCCTGAGTATCCCTCAGTGTCCTGAGTATCCCTGAGTGTGCTGAGTATCCCTGAGTGTCCCTGAGTGTCCTGAGTATCCCTGAGTGTCCTGAGTATCCCTGAGTGTCCCTGAGTGTCCCCAAAACTCATTATTGCTTTTATCAAGTGATTTATAATGATGTCTTACTGGGAAAACTTGGCTGTCAGTGAGTGTCCTGAGTGTCCCTGAGTGTCCTGAGTGTCCTGAGTATCCCTCAGTGTCCTGAGTATCCCTGAGTGTGCTGAGTATCCCTGAGTGTCCCTGAGTGTCCTGAGTGTCCTGAGTATCCCTCAGTGTCCTGAGTATCCCTGAGTGTGCTGAGTATCCCTGAGTGTCCCTGAGTGTCCTGAGTGTCCTGAGTATCCCTCAGTGTCCTGAGTATCCCTGAGTGTGCTGAGTATCCCTGAGTGTCCCTGAGTGTCCTGAGTATCCCTGAGTGTCCTGAGTATCCCTGAGTGTCCCTGAGTGTCCCTGAGTATCCCTGAGTGTCCTGAGTATCCCTGAGTGTCCTGAGTATCCCTGAGTATGCCTGAGTGTCCTGAGTATCCCTGAGTGTCCTGAGTATGCCTGAGTGTCCTGAGTATCCCTGAGTGTCCTGAGTATCCCTGAGTATCCCTGAGTGTCCTGAGTATCTCTCAGTGTCCTGAGTATCCCTGAGAGTCCTGAGTATGCCTGAGTGTCCTGAGTATCCCTGAGTGTCCTGAGTATCCCTGAGTGTCCTGAGTATGCCTGAGTGTCCTGAGTTTCCCTGAGTGTCCTGAGTATCTCTCAGTGTCCTGAGTATCTCTCAGTGTCCTGAGTATCCCTGAGTGTCCTGAGTATCCCTGAGTGTCCCTGAGTATCCCTGAGTGTCCCTGAGTATCCCTGAGTGTCCTGAGTATCCCTCAGTGCCCTGAGTATCCCTGAGTGTCCTGAGTATCCCTGAGTGTCCTGAGTATCCCTGAGTGTCCCTGAGTATCCCTGAGTGTCCTGAGTATCCCTCAGTGCCCTGAGTATCCCTGAGTGTCCTGAGTATCCCTGAGTATCCCTGAGTGTCCCTGAGTGTCCCTGAGTGTCCTTGAACTGCTTTGATATGCAGATCAAAATGAACTGAGATGCAAACGGTCTCAGGAGACGTCTCAGAGTTGTGCATGAATACAGTTTTGTGGACAAAGATGTTGGTGTTTGTGTATATGAAGGATAAATGGAATATGATGTAGAGACGATGAAACAAATCGTTGCTACTATTGAATTTCAAATAGTTTTTACTTCTCCCTCTATTTCCCTCATCCTCTCTCTTTCTCTCTCCCACCATTCCCTCTCTCTCTTTGCTAGCTTCAGCTGTATCGCTCCTTCTTTCTCCCTCCAACTTGTTTACATTTCCTCTCTTTCTGATCATGTCTCTCATTCTTTCTCGGACTCTGTCTACTCAATCTATCCTTCAATCTATTTCTTTCCTTCTTTCTCTCTTTCTTTCTTTCTTTCTTTCTTTCTTTCTTTCTTTCTCTCTCTCTCTCTCTCTCTCTCTCTCTCTCTCTCTCTCTCTCTCTCTGTCTGACAGTCACTCCTGTGGTCTGTATGTGTTACTCACTGTCTACTTCTCTCTCTCTCTCTCCATCCATCCATCCATCCATCCATCCATCCATCCATCCATCCATCCATCCATCGCTCTCTCTCTCTCTGTCTGACAGTCACTCCTGTGGTCTGTATGTGTTACTCACTGTCTACTTCTCTCTCCATATCCATCCATCCATCCATCCATCCATCCATCCATATCTCTCTCTCTCTCTCTCTCTCTCTCTCTCTCTCTCTCTTTCTGACAGTCACTCCTGTGGTCTGTATGTGTTACTCATGTCTACTTCTCTCTCTCTCCATCCATAAATCTATACATCCATCCATCCATCCATCCATCCATCCATCCATCCATTCATCTCTCTCTCTCTCTCTCTCTCTCTCTCTCTCTCTCTCTCTCTCTCTCTCTGTCTGACAGTCACTCCTGTGGTCTGTATGTGTTACTCACTGTCTACTTCTCTCTCTCCATATCCATCCATTCATCCATCCATCCATCCATCCATTCATCTCTCTCTCTCTCTCTCTTTCTGACAGTCACTCCTGTGGTCTGTATGTGTTACTCATGTCTACTTCTCTCTCTCTCCATCCATAAATCTATACATCCATCCATCCATCCATCCATCCATCCATCCATCCATTCATCTCTCTCTCTCTCTCTCTCTCTCTCTCTCTCTCTCTCTCTCTCTCTCTGTCTGACAGTCACTCCTGTGGTCTGTATGTGTTACTCACTGTCTACTTCTCTCTCTCCATATCCATCCATTCATCCATCCATCCATCCATCCATTCATCTCTCTCTCTCTCTCTCTTTCTGACAGTCACTCCTGTGGTCTGTATGTGTTACTCATGTCTACTTCTCTCTCTCTCCATCCATAAATCCATCCATCCATCCATCTATCCATCCATATCTCTCTCTCTCTCTCTCTCTCTCTCTTTCTGACAGTCACTCCTGTGGTCTGTATGTGTTGCTCACTGTCTACTTCTCTCTCCATCCATCCATCCATCCATCCATCCATCCATCTATCCATCCATATCTCTCTCTCTCTCTCTCTCTCTCTCTCTCTCTCTCTCTCTCTCTCTCTCTCTCTCTCTCTCTCTGTCTGACAGTCACTCCTGTGGTCTGTATGTGTTACTCACTGTCTACTTCTCTCTCCATCCATAAATCCATCCATCCATCCATCCTTCCATCTATCCTTCCATCTCTCTCTCTCTCTCTCTCTCTCTCTCTCTCTCTCTCTTTCTGACAGTCACTCCTGTGGTCTGTATGTGTTACTCACTGTCTACTTCTCTCTCTCCATCCATCCATCCATCCATCCATCCATCCATCCATCCATCCATCTCTCTCTCTCTCTCTCTCTCTCTCTCTCTCTCTCTCTCTCTCACTCTCTCTGTTTGTGTGTGTGTGTGTGTGTGAGACTATATTCGAGAAAAACATGCTAATAAATAAGCTCTCTCTTCATATTCCTCGCTCTTTTTCACTTCATTACTGAATGAAGAACAAGCAGGCTTTTAATAGTGAAAGTATAAATATGTAATCCCTATAATCCTCACATGCTGTTTAAAAATAAAGCTATGGAATGGAATTAAAACCCTAACACAGCTGAACCCTCTGCTTTCTTGAGGTGCCGATGGTCTGATGGGCGTCTACCTGTTTGCGATCGGCGCGTACGACCTGAAGTTTCGCGGCGAGTATAACCGCCATGCACAGGCCTGGATGGACAGTTTGCCCTGTCAGGTGGTCGGCTCTTTGGCCATGCTGTCCACCGAAGTCTCAGTTCTTCTCCTCACCTACCTCACCTTGGAGAAGTACATCTGCATCGTCTACCCGTTCCGCTACCTGACGCCTGGGCGCAGACGCACCGTCACCATCCTGGTGGCCATCTGGATCCTGGGCTTCGTCATCGCATTCTTGCCACTGGTGTGTAAAGGAGATTTCAGGAACTTTTACGGGACCAATGGAGTTTGTTTTCCTTTGCATTCAGAGCAGCCAGAGACCGCAGGAGCTCAGATCTACTCCATCGTCATCTTTCTGGGTAAGGCTTTAATTTAAACGTAAAAAATCATATGACGTGAAGTGACATATGGCTAAGTACGGTGACCCATACTCAGAATTCGTTCTCTGCATTTAACCCATCCAAAGTGCACACACACAGCAGTGAACACACACACACACACACACACACACACACACACACACAGTGAACACACACCCGGAGCAGTGGGCAGCCATTTACAGTATGCTGCGGTGCCCGGGGACCAGTTGGGGGAATTCGGTGCCTTGCTCAAGGGCACCTCAGTCATGGCATTGCCGTCTTGAGACTCGAACCCACAACCTTAGGGTTAGGAGTCAAACTCTCTAAGCGTTAGGCCACGACTTCCCAAATAACAATAAATAACTTGTATAATAATTTACCTCATCTTTTGAGAGCCTAAACAAGCTACAAGACAAAAACATTTTACATAGCAAGCATGACTCTTGACATACATGGTAATTAATACTAAGGCATGAAATAGGCCTTGGTTCCAATACAAAATACCATTATTAAATCTATAATCCATATAGAACGCACAGCATGGGTTTCAGAATCTATGTCCTAATCCTGATCAGACCTATAGATGTTCTATAGACATTTTTTCTATCAAAACAACTGGCACAGAGTTGTCTGCAATCTACTACTACTACTAATATACAAAAATAAATTCAAATAATAAAACTGTTATGATATTTAACGAGGGGGGCAATTTGTCCTAGGGGGGCATGGTGGCTTAGTGATTAGCACGTTCGCCTCACACCTCCAGGGTTGGAGGTTCGATTCCCACCTCCGCCTTGTGTGTGTGGAGTTTGTATGTTCTCCCCGTGCCTCGGGGGTTTCCTCCGGGTACTCCGGTTTCCTCCCCCGGTCCAAAGACATGCATGGTAGGTTGATTGGCATCTCTGGAAAATTGTCCGTAGTGTGTGAGTGTGTGAGTGAATGAGAGTGTGTGTGTGCCCTGTGATGGGTTGGCACTCCGTCCAGGGTGTATCCTGCCTCGATGCCCGATGACGCCTGAGATAGGCACAGGCTCCCCGTGACCCGAGAAGTTCAGATAAGTGGTAGATAATGAATGAATGAATGGTATTTAACAAATAAAATAAACCTTTCTGCTGAGGAAGAAGTCCTCAGTGTCACTCAGAGGTTCTTTGCTTAATATTTCAAATATTTCAAAAGATTATTCCTGGTCAACAAACTGTTCACAAGATATTCATGTTAGGAAGACCTCAATTTGTTTGGCATGATGGAGGTCAGACTGAGCCATGAGGAGCTGCTGATAGTGTCATCATCTCTGCACTGGCTTTATCTGGTTTTACTCTGGAAGATGTCTGCTAGATAATATATCTCTGTCCAATTGTCCATGAGCAAAAATGGATATGAAGATCTCAATGTCTACTTGAGATATCCATCAAATCGTTTATTCTAAGCTTTTTGTTTACTTCCTGAACATTTGCTGGTCTTTTTCGTTCCTGCTTCAGATATTATATACAAAAGACTAAAGCTCAGATTCATTTTTCCATGATTTGTCCTAAATGTGATAGCATTTTATTTGTTTTCATCTCTAATGGCTAGAGGTTTGTGATTAGTGGACTATTTCTCGGCCCAGCAGTGAAACTGGCTTTCCATTTCTGACAGCAGACATTTTTATTGACAAATTTTTAATTAGTGTAAACAAATTAATTTGTTTACTGCTGAAAGTCTAATATAAAAAATGAGCCAGGACTCTGTTAAATTTTAGTGGTTGAAGATAAACACCATTAGGTTTCAAGCGCTTGGGGCATCTCAGAGAGCAGAAATGGGTTTGATATCACCATTTTCATTGACGATATAAACATTTAAAACACTTTTTAGTAGAAAAACTACAAATTCTTGGATCCCAGAGTGTCTACTTTCATATGAGCTTCATATTAACCATCACTGTGGAGTGAGCCATGACAAAGATATTCAATGCTGAACATGAACACAACCAATCAGACATTACAACAATACAAATTTTTTTTTTTTTAAATTTGGTCTTAGGGGGCACGGTGGCTTAGTGGTTAGCACGTTTGCCTCACACCTCCAGGGTTGGGGGTTCGATTCCCACCTCCACCTCCGCCTGTGTGTGGAGTTTGCATGTTCTTCCCGTGCCTCGGGGGTTTTCTCCGGGTAATCCGGTTTCCTCCCCCGGTCCAAAGACATGCATGGCAGGTTGATTGGCATCTCTGGAAAATTGTCCATAGTGTGTGAGTGTGTGAGTGAATGAGAGTGTGTGTGCCCTGTGATGGGTTGGCACTCCGTCCAGGGTGTATCCTGCCTCGATGCCCGATGACGCCTGAGATAGGCACAGGCTCCCCGTGACCAGAGAAGTTCGGATAAGCGGTAGAAAATAATGAATGAATGAATGAATGAATTTGGTCTTTTATTTGCTTCTCCGTAGGTCTGAACCTTGTGGCATTTCTCATCATCGTTTTGTCTTATGGAAGCATGTTTTACAACATCCAGAGAACAGGGACTCAAACAACCAAATACAGCAACCACATCAAGAAAGAGCTAACCGTAGCCAAGCGTTTCTTCTCCATCGTCATCACCGACTCGTTGTGCTGGATACCGATTTTCATTCTCAAGATCTTATCCCTGATGGAGGTCGAAATCCCAGGTAATTGCTTTCCTCCATGGTTTATCTATTGTTGAGTGGGGATACATGGCCGTGAGAGGAAGATGCCCTGCATCTAATCGCAATAAACAGCTTAGCTACAAGTGCTTTTGTGCAGTTTCTCTCCACAAATTAGGTTACAAACGAATAAATATGTCGTACTTCTCTCTTGAAAAGGTTTTCTAGGATGAATGGCAGTTGTTAATCATTTCTGTGTTAATGACAAGAAGCTTTGAACTTAATTCCAATGCATAACTGAGGGGGTTTTTACACCTGGTCACTTCATGAGTTTTCTGTGATCAGATAGCTATGCGATGGTAAAAAGACCAGGTCTAAATGCCCTCCAAAACGTTTTCGAGACGGATATAAATCCGATGGTTCAAACCCCTTCAGGAGGTGGTCTGGGACGCATTTCAGATGAAACTAGACAGGTGTAAATGAACGTGGTTGTTCAAGCCGCATACGTCAGTGCTATACTCCCAAATGGAAGTACGTCACTCGCAGGTGACTCGTGAATCGTGCCAGAAACAAATAAATGTAAATGCTGTTTTTTGTAGCATAACCGTCGTAACAAGTTTTTTGTCTTCTTTTTGATCGCACACCAAAGCGTGTTCCATTTCAATTACCCCGGAAATGAGGTAAAATATATTAGCATTTTGGGAGGGAGTAGAAAGATCGGATCGACATCCGATTCGCCGAGATGCATTTATGTGGCCTGATATAAATGGAACAGTTTTAACAAATCAGGTAGATATCGAATCAGAGAAAACACATGAAGTGACCAGGTGTAAAAAGGCCCTGAGAGCTACTGTTGAGCCCTTGCAGATGATTAGATATGATTAGTTAGTGAATACATGTAAATTGGAGATGATGTACCAATACTTTGTTTAGCGATTTTTGGTACTTAATACTGAAATAAATCAATAAAGGACATTCTGGAACCTTCTGTTAGACTCTGGTTATGTTGTTTGTATTTTTTCTTATGTTTAGAAATAACACTTGCAAATTCTTTCATTTCTTCACCCAGGAACCATCAGCTCATGGGTGGTTATCTTTATCCTGCCCATAAACAGTGCTCTAAATCCCATTCTTTATACCTTGACCACACGACCCTTCAAGGAGACCCTCCTGCAGGTCTGGACCAACTACCGGCAACAGCGGCCATTGCTCAGTAGCCACCCAGCCCATCATCCTTCCTTTACCTGGCAGGAAATGTGGCCTCTTCACGAAAACAGCCAGAACGTAGTGTCTCCGGAGTACCTGGCACATCCTTCTGAGATGTCCTGCACCTCAAGAACGTCTTAGCTGCTACCTAAGGATGAAGTGAAAAAAGACAGGAAATGATACACATAAACCTGCTCAGATTTGGAGCCATTCTTGGACAAACACATTAGTTTGCTCGTCGGTTTTATTAACACACACCCACAATTGTACATTTATACTACTGAGTGACAGCAGCAGTCGCCTATTCGTTTCCAGTGGAAGAGTATGACTCAGAGCTTTGGTGGGGTGGAGTGTGAAATGAAATGGAGCTTTACTCAGATTTATGCAGAGTCATGTACAACATGACTTGCATATCAGATCAACAGACTTCCAGGTTTACTTTTCGAACATAATACCCGTTTGCACTTTCTGTGAACTTCAAAGTCAAGCAAGCTTGACAGAGATGACATAAAAAATGTCTGTTCCTGTGAAAAAAAAAACGCATCGGGTCCCGAATATTGCTAATATTGTTCTGAATATCTGTAAATCTGTGATGAATATTGTCAATTAGCCCATTTGTGAGAATACACGTGATTATGTAGTGGTGTTCTGTCCTTCATTTTGTCTTATAAATAACAATAAGTTTCACTGTAATGTTTTTTTCCCATACACACAATCAACAAACAGTGGATTTTAGTTAAAAAAAAAACAAAAAAAAAAACAGACGAAACAGCACCACCACTGGCTGTAAGAAATATTACACATTAGGACTAATTCATTAAACCCCACACATTGCTGTCACGTCCATAAAACATCATCAACAGCGATTTATTTTTTTGTTTGTTTTTTTGTTTGTTTTAAGTGCAAATTCATCCACGTTGTCCAATTAAAGTCAAACAACAGAATGTTTTGTGTACCATGACTTGGATAAATGATCTGGCTGATTGCTATTCAGAAGAGATTATTTTTCTATTATGTTCCAAAATTAATTAAGGAGTCCAAACACTGCCTTCTGTCTGTCTGTCTGTCTGTCTGTCTGTCTGTCTGTCTGTCTGTCTGTCTGTCTGTCGTACAAAGATTAAATTAATGTGTGTAAATTTGCATACACCAACAATGACACCTCATACCAAAAGGCTTAAGTTAACCACAGAGAATTGAGAGGAAATTAAATGGAAAGTTGAAGAGGCCTCCAGTGTTGTATGCATTTAATACGAACTATTTTTAAACGGAATTTATTTAAAGGATCGTGAAATAAGCAAGTAAAAGTATATATATGTTTTTTTTTTCTCACAGTTCTCAAATACGTCTTTATTTGGAATAAAATCTAATTGTGCTAATTTTTTTTTTTTAACTCGGTTACACAAAGATATGAAATGAGAGCCGTGACATTTTGACCCAGTTCCTGTAATCCATTCCTATTGGATGTTTGGTTCATTATTAAATACATTTATAGTCAGCAAAAGTGTTGGATAACGATCAGTGTTTCTCCAGCAATCCAACCTTCGTATGATATCGTTACTTTTTTTCGTATTCACTGGCTGGTGAAACCTAAAAAAAATAAAAGGTGTGATTTTGTGTCGCTTGATTTGACTCAGTAACAACCCTGTCGTTAACTTCGCTGTCCGCTGTTCCTCGTGCATAGAGTGAACCTGGGGCAGTGTGATGCTTTTCCCAATTTCACCACTATGTGCAGTAATAACTCCATGGGGCAGTAAGTGTGCTGCACCATGACTGATCAACAAAGTATTTCAACATCATTTAAAGTGTATGGAGTTGTACATAGTTACTTTAATATAACATATTTGTATATGTGATTGTCATGGCAACCAAGAACCCACCACAAATCCCTCCCCAGGCCCCCAGAGCTGTGATTATCACAGCCAACACAAACAAGCCCCCAAGAGAGACCACCAGAGGGCGCCCTAACACATTTGTTCCACTTTCTCACCTCATCACAACAGAATTGTTTCATTATTACATCATAAATTCTCCATTTTTCTCCTAGGTAGCTGACGAGTTGGTTGTCGTGTGTTTATCCGTGTTTGTGATGACCGCTTGCGTCGTGTGTAGCTTCTGTTTACATGTTCAAGTTTGTGTAGCCCATGTGTATCCTTATGTAGCCCAAAGCTATCTCTTTTCACCTCCATTTTGTGACAGGGATGTATAAACACAAAGGGGCTTTGCATCATCTGTATGAATACAATAAATCTTGCTAAATCGTACAGCTGACTGAATAGCCATTACTAAAATTATTGTGCGTTACGTCTTATGCATTTTGCTTATTAATATCCTTACACAAAGGTAAAAAGGTATCACAAGCCCTGTATTACGTTTTCATTCATCTTTCAGAGTATAATTCACTAACAAACAGGAATAAATTTTAAATAAAATAAATTCTAACAACACAATACATATTCCGGTGTTCCAACACATTTCATATTCATATTCCACAATTCATGTTCCAAGATCAAATCAAAGGCTGATTGATTTAAATGTTTGATATTTGAGCCAAATATTACTATAGTGCAGCGCTTTCATACGGATTTTCACTTACATCAGGCTTTTTTCTTATGGTCGAAAATTTTGATTTGTTTACAAGCAAGTTTTAAGATGTACATTTGAAACCAATTTTCATGTCTCGCATAAAAGTCATAGAATTATTGTGGATCAAAACTATTAGTGCCACACAAAAATCATCACACATAAAACTTGTGAACAAACGTTTATTCAGATTTTCTGGAAGTAAAAATTTATGTATGATGTAAAAAAGCATTGATTTCATTTTGATGAAGTCTTTTTTTTAATCATTCTTTTCACTGTGTACTGCAACAGCTATATATGGTTGAAATGACAACAAAAGCTTCTTGACTTGACTTAATGTGTCGTGATATTTTCTGCTTGTGTGTGTGTTTGTGTGTGTGTGTGTGTGTGTGTGTGTGTGTGTGTGTGTGTGTGTGTGTGTGTGTGTGTCAGTGTTGTATAAAGTGCTAGAAAGCAATACTTGAGTAAAAGTACAAGTATCTTACTAGAAAAAGACTTTGGTATAAGTCACCTTTTAGAATATTACTCAAATAAAAGTCTTAAAGTATCTGATATTTACTGTACCTAAGTATCAAAAGTCATTTTCTGATATTTAATGTACTTAAGTATTTGAAGTAAAAGTAAAAAGTAAAATTTCTGTGATTTTCAGTAGGTATAAGATCAGGGGCAGATCTAGGGTTTCATCTTTAGGGGTTTTAGCCCTCAGTGAGAATTTAAAACAAGAAGAGTTTTATATTATATGACTACATAGTAAGCCAAAAGTTATGGTATTATTAAATGGCAAAAGTGGACACCAAAATTTTATGCATGATGTAATGATGCCAGTCTTGAATCAAATCAGTTCATGTATGTGTGCATTCTGTACAAACAGTGTGTCCAATGAATGCAGTCATTAATACAAAAATATTCAGACAAAGAGCAAATCAATAAATGTTATTTCTATTTAGTATTGATATTGCATTAATATTTTGTTTGTGTTACAACTCCGGTAATAAGAATTGTGACATTTCACTGCTTTTGGTTGTAGCCGTTATAGAGAAATGCCTCCAGCTCTGACTGCGCGTGCACGCTGCGCGTACCTGTGCTTCTCCGTAGAGCGTGCGGAGCGTAATACAATCTCGGAGCAGTGATTCGCCAAACCTCCCTTATTACAGTCGCACACATTTCTTCTGATTTTATTTTGTAGTAACGAGTAACGAAGACGCTTAGTGGAAATATAACGGAGTAAAAGTATACATTTTATCTAGAAAATGTAGTGGAGGAAAAGTGAAAGATGACATAAATTTAAATAGCGAAGTAAAGTACGGTAACGAAGTATTTGTACTCCGTTACATTACAACACTTGTGTGTGTGTTTGTGTGTGTGTGTGTGTGTGTGTGTGTGTGTGTGTGTGTGTGTGTGTGTGTGTGTGTTTTGTATACATTTTTCAGTCTAACATTGTGATCCACTACATCAGCTGTATTCGGTTTAATTGCCAATAGCTTTCTGACGAGACTTAGAAGTCCTATCCGACAGATGGCAGCAGAGAACGTTTTCTCCTTTTAAGTCGCCATGATGTCCTTACAGAGGAAGAAGTAAAAGGAATATTTTGGTTCCAGTGCTGATAAATCTGTTTAAACTAAACCTTTAGTTTATATTTATATCACACTACAGGAGGCGTTTTTATATCCAACAGGAGGATTTACAGCAGGTACTAAAGCGTCAGATTTCCTCATGTTTCCTTCCAGCAGATGTTCACTTCAAGGTAAAGTCACTTTTAGCGTTTAGCTCTGCATTTAGTTGCGGGTCGCGTCCCAAATGCAGCTTTAGTCACTATTTAAGCGCACTTTGTAGGGGATGAAGTAACGGTTTGTATCCAATATGCAGCTAGTGCACTATGGAATATGGAGGTGGTTTGGAACGCAGCCATTGTATGTCAACGCTAACTGGAAACGTAATAGCTAGATTTTTGCATTTTGGTGTGTTTTCATTAATGTCCTGTAATGATTTGAATGTTTTATTCACTACATATGTATAAAATTAATACAAAAAACCGCTGGTATATTTTTTATACACCAGATTATACACCACTTAGCTCCAGTCATTAGCTTAGCTTAGCAGGATGCTAGCTAAATCTAGGGCAAAGGTCAGTGTATATGTAATTTCATGAGCAGTCAAAAACTACTTTAAATCTTATTATTGAACGCATGACATCATATTATAAAGTATTATAATGGTTATTTATCTTTGTTAGCTTATTAATGAATACTGTTTGTTTTTTCTGTGTGTATAAAAGTAGAGTTTATCTCCATAACTTCTTCTATTGCAGAAAAATAGATTAAAGTCTAAAGGTCATGTTTTTACTCACAGGACTAACAGGACTAGTGCATGCTGGTTATAATGCATATATAAAGCCTCTGCATAGTGCACAGAAATTAAAATTGGTATTTCTGAGATTTTGTGCCCGTGGTTGGAAATGAAGATGACAGAAAAGAAATAAAGTCAAATGTTTACGTTTTTTTTTAATTATTTAAAATTTTGTCATCTTTTATCGAGAATACGGTTACGTATTTTTCAGTGACTCAAACTGCACTCGTTCGTCTTTCGTCCAATCAGAAGGAGACTGCGTGTTTTCTGCCCCTGTGGGCGTGTCTTGTTCAAGACCAGTTAGCATTTTCTGTTTCCCCCCGTTTATAACTGCAGTATATCTCTACAGCGGACTCATCGGAAACCATTTGGATAGTTTAAACACTTAAAAATATTTACACCTCTTCCTCCTCTCAGATCTTATGTAAGGGTTTTCAAGCTAAGGGTGTGGATATGTATGCTCTTTTCAGTTTATTATTATTATTATTATTATTATTATTTAAAACAAGGTATATTTTTCTTTCTACTTGGATTAATTTGTTGGTCCAAAAAAAAAAAAGAAAAACACCAAGATGGGATGAATACTTTTTACTTTATAAATATTTTTATTTTCTTATTATCATTTTTTCCCAATGATTTCTAAGTGATGGTTATGTAACTATTAAATAGTAGCAGTCAGGATGCATTTGTGTATCTCATGCTGCTTTTCTAATATATGCTTCTTCTTTTTTTTACAGCACGGAGGTGTATACGTGCACTGAAGGCAGTTCAGACAGAACGGGTGGCCGTGCAGGTCTACACAAGGCGATGCTTTTCTGCTCCTGTGCCACGTATTACATCCCATTATACCATCTATCCTCGAGACAAGGATCCACGATGGGAAGGTCGGTAACGACAGACGAAAATGTTCAACACTCCACAAACATATCTCAACATTACCAGCATTTTGGAATATTAATAGCGGTCCATTCACTCGCTGTGTTTCTTTCCACCTCCGCGTGTCGGAACAAACACGCTCCTTATCCGAATAACCGAACAACAAGAAACTCATTTTATTCTTTTACGCTTCTAGTTAGAAGCTCTTATGAGTGATAGACAGCTTTCGTATGGTTCATCATCTCTCCATTCCTCAGAGCCAGCTGTCATTTCCATCCTCTGATGAATTCTATCAGCTCTAATTTAATCAGTTGTTAAATAATTCTCACCGAAACTCTAACCGCGTCTCGTTAGATGAAATCAGGGGATTTGATTTGATTTGATCATCTGTGCCGTGCCGTTCTTTACAAAATCGCTCACGACAGATTTCCCGTTAACCGAGGTGGGTTTTTGCCTTTCATTATTTAATGTATAATTGGATTTTCTGATTAGAAACGGTGGCATTTGCACACCATCAATAGTCCCACTGAGTACCTATGGTATGTGGTCAGTTGGAGAATTATTGACACTCTGCATAAAAAAAAAAAGAGAGATTTTATATATTTTTTAATTGAGGTGCCTTCCTTTTGTGTAATATTTGATGAGATTTGAGGGCAGGGTCGCCATTTTCTCTCGTGGATTCTTTTGTCCAATGATGTCTAAGTCAGGAGCTTAATTTTGTGGTCATTTTCCCAATTTTTTACACATATATTTTGAAGGATGTCCAGCCACATCTTATTTGTATGGTCCAGATGTATGAATGGCTTCAGTGCGGTGTCCAGGCTTCTTCAACACAACACAGAAGAAATGTTTTTTTTTTTACCGGTGGTCCGAAGCCACCTACAAGCGATAGACGGTGAAGCCACACTGTGTGATGTGACCGCAGCGGTTACACCTGAAGTTTCTGCTTTATGACGTCGAGGTGATTTTGTGGTTCCTCCTGTAGGTGTGGACATGGAGCGCTTCGCAGACGAGGCGGATGTTGTGATCGTGGGTGGAGGT
>NC_062534.1:4110733-4118233 GCF_022655615.1 Tachysurus fulvidraco
TTTAAAGATCAAGATTTGGCAATTTCTTACTCCATCAATCAGTCTCAAAATAAAATCGTAGACGGACGGATATAGAGAGAGCGAGACGGCGTATATACGGACACTGATGATATTTTATAACCACGTGTGTCTGTCCGTGTGCAGGATGTGTTTGAACGAGGCATGGAGCTCCACGCTAAGGTCACGCTGTTTGGTGAAGGATGTCACGGTCACCTCTCCAAGCAACTCTACAGACAGTTCAACCTAAGGGAGAACTGCCAGCCGCAGACCTACGCCATCGGCCTCAAAGAGGTGACTGACTCGCATTCGGATCTTTGTTGAAAATTGACAAATGAATCGCTAAGAGTATAAGAATCACACTCAGACCAAAGCGATCGGTTCGAGGGCATGTGAGGAACCAATCCCGATTAAATTCGAGTGTGAGTCAAAGCGATTTGATACCGAATGGACTCGACTACTGGAAGTAAATCAAACATTCATTTTTTTTTTCTCTCGGATGGAACCCAAGGCAAACGGTCCGAGACCTCGAGCATCCGAGTAAGTCTAAGGCAGCCTCGAAGCCTCGATTCACTTCCAATTCATGAGTGCATGAGTCGTTTGCAGTGAGAAAGTGATTTGATTCTGAATCAATCAACTACAGAAAATGAATCAAAGATCGATTCTTTTTGTTTTTAACCAGTTTGTGATCATCTGAGTAAGGTGGCCTTGTTCCACTTCCAAGAGAACCCAATCATGATTCAATAAGAAAGTGATTCGATTCTGAATCAATACGACAAAGTTTTTTTGGACAGATGAACAAAAACGTGAACGTCGGATGGATAAACAAAACATTTTTAATAAGCAAGTGTTCGCTTCAGCGTTTGTAACTGAATGGAGCTTTTACATGTGCACTAACACACTCCATTTTCTCCCCAGCTGTGGATTATCGATGAGAAGAAATGGCGCCCGGGTCGAGTAGAGCACTCTGTGGGCTGGCCTCTGAACAGGAACACGTACGGAGGCTCCTTCTTGTATCACCTCAATGAAGGAGAGCCTCTGGTGGCCCTGGGCTTAGTGGTAGGTTAAAAGAATGAACTAGAAATTGAGTCGAACCCCTTGTTCTTTTTTTTTTTCTTACCGTTTTTGAACCCTGAGCTCTGCACAGGATGGATGGGTGGATACGTCAATTCTCCCCAGTATTTTTCCTTATTGGTATTTAATCCCTTAATTAATTTCCGTATTCCCAACGGTATTTTTAAAAACACATATTTTACTTAAGGAATTATTTTATCAAACCGTAGTTTAGTAAAGACTCTCGTTCTGTTAATTAATTTTTTTATTTAACCTATTTTGTCCATATTTGAAGGGTGTGTGTCAGATTTGTGCCCACGTTTTAATACAGCCCACACACACTTATAGAGTGGCTTATATCATGCTTTTCTATTATTCTTATTATTTTTATTATTATGGCTTTTATATTATAAATTTGCCTCATTTACCAGGTTTAATTTATTTAGACAATAAGCTGAAAAAAATAAAGACCCCTGCTGATGAAACACAATGAGTCCCTTCTCCCTCTGTGTGTGTGTGTGTGTGTGTGTGTGTGTGTGTGTGTGTGTGTGTGTGTGTGTGTGTGTGTGTGTGTGTGTGTGTGTGTGTGTGTGTGTGCGCGTGCACATGCACTCTCCCAGGTGGGTTTGGACTACACTAACCCTTACCTGAATCCGTTCAGAGAGTTCCAGCGCTGGAAGCATCACCCATCCGTAGCTCCCACTCTGGAAGGAGGAAACCGGATCGCTTACGGAGCCAGAGCTCTAAACGAAGGAGGCTTTCAGGTACCTCAGGAGTCTCAGTATTTGAACCTATTTATTTATTTGTTTGTTTGTTTGTTTGCCTGCCTAAATTAACTATGTCTCCCTCCACAGTCTATACCAAAGCTGACGTTCCCCGGCGGTGCTCTGATCGGCTGCAGTCCCGGCTTCATGAACGTCCCCAAGATCAAAGGGACGCACACGGCCATGAAGAGCGGCATGTTGGCCGCAGAGGCCATCTTTAACAAACTGACAGACGAGAACCTGCGATCCGAGACGGCAGGCACGTGACCCGAAGCTACACGGAAACACAAAACATACAGGATATGAAGCTAACCAGAGTTTGTCGCTTTTCTATTAGGTATCCACGTTCCTGAGTATGAGGAAAATTTGAAGAATTCCTGGATCTGGAAGGAGCTGCATGCCGTGAGGAACATCCGGCCATCGTTCCACAACTACTTTGGGCTCTATGGGGGGATGCTGTACACTGGAATCTTCTATTGGATACTGAGGGGGAAAGAGCCATGGACACTAAAACACTGTGGTGAGAAAATAACACTTAAAATTGAATGACACGTTTACAGTATTTTCCGCACCATAAGGTGCACCGGATTATAAGGCGCAGTCTCAATTACGGGGTCTATTTCTGTACTTAACCCATACATAAGGCACATGCTAAAACATACGGTCTATAAAAAAGGTAACAGAAGCAAAACAGTGAGTTTAGTTGAACTTTATTCTACTATTTAACAACACACACACATTAATTTTTAATCAATCTTCTCCCACAAATCCATCAAAGTCCTCATCTAGTGTGTTTTCTTAACTCGGCGCAGTACATTTTCTTGCTTCCTCCACTTCCGAACCATAGATACATTGATGTTGAATTCTTTCAGATGCTCTATTCCCAATTACAACCACGTAACTGATAGCCTGTAGTTTGTATTGTGCCTCATAAGCATCTGATTTTTATTGGCGGATGGCAAACCAACTTATGGTGCATTTACCGCCACCTACTGGACTGGAGTGTGGAGCGCAAAATGGTCAGGAAGAAACAAATGTTGTTTTGCAACATACCGGTAGTTACCTACCGGAGGCATGGCGGAGGTAAGCGTACGTACTGTACGTATTACGTAATGTTCTCTGATTGGTTTATCGCTGCCAGCGTACATAGTGTATATTACTTCTCTGTGTCGGCGGGAAACGGTCCGACAGTCAAGTGGCACGACATTTTTACAGATTTTTGGAACTCAGTGCACACATACAGTAAGGTGCACCGAATTATTAGGCGCACGGCCAATTTTTGAGAAAATTTAAGGCTCTTAGGTGCGCTTTATAGTGCGGAAAATACGGTAACTTTTTTTTCCTTAAAAATATTTAATTCTTAAATAGTTTTTTTTTAGTATAGCAGCACACTCATTATTATTTTGTTTTGCAGGTTTGGACTCTGCCCAGTTGAAGCCAGCGAAGGACTGCACACCCATCGAGTACCCGAAGCCTGATGGGAAAATCAGCTTCGATCTCCTTTCTTCAGTGGCACTGAGCGGAACCAATCACGAGCACAACCAGCCTCCTCACCTCACACTGAAGGATGACAGCATTCCTGTCTCGCAGAATCTCGCCATCTACGACGGCCCTGAACAGAGGTTTTGTCCTGCAGGTGCGTTTGTTTTTTTTGTCTTTAAAAGTCTAATAATCTATTTTCTTTTTAATATTCCTTACTTTTATAAATAACCTGTAGGATATGAGTTTAAAAAAGATTTGTGAACATGAGCCAATCTTACTTAACGTACCTTTTAGCGGCTTATAGTACGCTAAGTCAGCTTACGCCACAGAGCCGTCAAATCCTAACACCTGATTGGTCAGTAGGTGTTGATCGATCTTCTGTGACAATAGTGCTGTTCATTCAAACCCTCAGTGTTTTTATAGTAATGGCTCTGTCACAGAGATTCATGTTAATTTTATTTGTTTAGTAAAACAATTAGGCAAGAAGAAATCGTCAGATGCGATTTGACGCGATCTTTAGATTTTTGGCTGTTTTTCCTTTTCTTCCCAGGTGTGTACGAGTTTGTTCCTCTGGAATCAGGTGAAGGTATGAGGCTACAGATCAACGCACAGAACTGTGTGCACTGTAAAACGTGTGACATTAAAGATCCCAGCCAGAACATCAACTGGGTCGTTCCTGAGGGCAGCGGAGGGCCAGCTTACAACGGCTTGTGATCGCGTGTTAAATTCCCTGTGGTTTTATTCAGGCACGTTTTTCTCTCTCTCACACACACACAAACTTATATAAAAAAAATATATTTAAAAAAATAAATAATAAAATCTGTGTGCCTACAGGTCGGAATAATCACGTTCACCATGATGGGAACATTTGTGTGTAATCATCATGACTCGAGTGGCGTTAATTGTGTTGACTGTACGTTTAATCGACTTGTACGGTTTGAAAGCGTCAGATTTCAGTAAGGCCTTTTTTCTTTCTTTAATAAAAGGTTAAACGTTTAACCAAGTCAGGTGAAACGCACACATGCAGATATGGGCCAGATGCCTGTATGTGAAATGAGCATATAAGCTAACAGCAGTTTACCTCTGTGGCCTTGAGGTTTGCACTGTATATAAAGACAAACTAGTAGAATAAACTCATTTTACCAAACCACAAGCATCTGTTTTATTCTGCCTTCTTAAAACACCACATTTATTGTCAGTGAGGTCACATCACCACAGTCATCTAATTAAGATCAAAGAAACAAAAAGATTTTCCTTTTAGACTTTGAATTGATCTCAAATAAATATAAAGACAAAAAAGACAATAGAGCCAAGTCAGTTTTCTGATTAAATAAAGAATTTTAACAGTAGTTTAGATGCAATCGAACGTCTGACCCTCACGTTCACACAGATTCAAGTATTGTATGCTAACTATAATGGATCATGATCTCTTGATACCTCCTTCTGTAAGCTGTGCATCTTTATCAGGCTGGAGATCTCCGGCTCTAACTTTTTTCCCTGTGTTTACTCGTATAACTACATGATCGATGGTTGAGCGAAGAGCCGTGAGCTGATGTAGAGCCGCACGTAGTCGTGGCACGTCGCTGCTGCGTCCTTTACGCAAACATCTTGGAGTAGATCTTCTTTTCTCTTTCTTTTTCTTCCTTCACTTTTTGCTTGACCTTCAGCATCTCGTTTGCAATAGCTGTAAGGAATATTAAGTGAATGTTGTAAGGAGCGTGAGCGTGTTGCCACATAACATACGGTATGTCTATCAGTCACCTCGCAACAGCATGCTCATATGACCAGCATGTTATTTAGAGATTTTAACTACACAAAGTGGGACCTCTGGTGTTTAAAGAGTGTTATTACAATAATGTATGATAAACAGAATCTCGTGCATTGTCACGTCTTGGTATCGTTACGCTCGGACGCTACACCCTAAGAAATCTGTAACAAGTCGAATCGAAATTGATCCATGATTGAAGACGGTCTATCAATCTGAGACTGTTGAGGAGAATAACAGAGCTGATAATGGAAGCTTCAGATGACCCACATTGCTGAACCCCAGATGAGCTGAAATCTAAAGAAAACCCAGGGGGCGAAACCGAGCTGGAAGTTTCATCTTACCTTTGTCATCTGGTGCGATCTCCTGCGCTTTCTTCAGATCGATCTGTAATTTGATAAGAGGAAAAGATCGATGTCAGACGTACGTCTCTACAGGCGTGTTAAATTGGATGAATAAGCTGTGATCTGACTGAACGGTAGCCTGACGTCGTCTTTGCCCTGAAAACAATTACATTTAGCAGACACCCTTATCCAGAGTGACTTACAATTGTGCAATTGATTGTTAAGGGCCTTGCTCAGGGGCCCGGCAGTGGCAGCTTGGTCCTGGGGTACAAACCCATGACCTTCCGATCAGTAGTCTAACACCTTCACCACTGAACTACCACATCCCATCAACGGTTAAAAAAAAAGTCAAAAGTGACCAACGATCATGGATCGAGATCGGATCAGGAACTTCTATGATGAGATGAAAGCATGCGATTTGATTAAACTCTTCACATAGACAGTATTTACTCTGTATGAATCGTATCCACGTGCGATGCTCTAGCCTGCTTAAACTGCAGTCAGAAAATGCTCTGCGGCTTTATTTATTTATTTAGGTAAATATGAGCTGCTAAACTGAGCTAAAGCTTCAGAAGCGTCTTCAGGACACCTGAACAAAGAGAGAAAACTGTTTGCAGCGTTCTCTGGCCATAAGCTTCATCACCTTTTATGGCTGCAGACAGACCGGCTCTCACCACTTCGGCGTCAAGATTTCAAACTATCTGTTCTTTAAAACAATCTCAAGAGTTCTAACGAGAAAGGCTTGTTTCATGAGCAGCACAGATTTCAGTGTGTGTTCATTCAAACAACCGAGATATAAAGAGCTCAGTGTGTGTAATTATCTTTCATACCATGGCCTTGCTGAACTCCTTGAGGCCTTGCCAGGCCTGCGCTCTCCTGAACAAAGCCTTAGCAAGGTTCTTATTCACCTCCAGAGCCTGTGAGGAAAATAGTGAGCAAACATGAATCAGATCATCGCAGCATCACTGAAGCTTCTGATTAACCTTCGATTCAATAAACGGAGCCACGGAAATCTTTTAAGCAGAGACACGGAGAGAAAACGAACAAATAATTATCGTGCCAAACTTGAAGAACATTCTGGCTAAACTGTGACGCTTCATCGTTGATAATATCTGCAGGTTTATGATATCAGTTGAGACATACTGCCTCTCAAAAACAGGTCAGAAACATAGCCAGGTCTTAGCTAGCTATCTTAGCATTATTATGTAGCAAACATTAGCTTCTTAAGAATTAAGTAAAAGTAAAATAAGCTTTGTTAGCTTGCTGAGTAGAGTTTAGCCATTTTTAAGCCAGCTAGCAACAAATCCTGAGGTAAAAATTATTAGCTTTTACAGTTATTACCCGAATACAATTTGCTAAAAAAAAAAAATCCACAGAAACATATGTTAGTTAGGTAGCTAATTAGCCAACTACAATTTGAGCATTTTCTAGCCAATCAGAAAAATGAATAAGGAAATATTCTGGAACAGTGTTTTAACCGTACTGACAAGCTAGCTAGTGGCTCCTAAAACAATCCTGGGGTTTAAAAAAAAAAACGTATTCGGTAATATAATAAACCTGGCATGCATTAATTAGTAATTCTTAAAAACAAAAACATTTAGATTTTAATAATTAAAAGTTTTAAGAAAGCTTTGACCGCTAAACTAACTAAAAAAAATCTGAAAAATTGTTTCTAGCTAGGTAAGTACAACATTAGCCAGTTATGTGTGTGTTCTTGAGAAATCCTGAGGTAAAAATATTAGCTTTGATAGGTAGCTAAGTAGAATTTTAACTATTTTCACCATCGAGCAAGAAGTCCCAAAGAAATCCTTTGGTAAAACATTGGCTTAATGCAATTAAAGACGTACATGGCCACTAGATTGCGTGGTAAGTTATTTCTTTTTTTAAATTATTTTAAACACTACAATATATTTCTCCTGCTGTGTAACACCCTAAACCAGACTGTACCTCTTTCCTAATCGTTAATATTCTCTCTCGTATGAGATTTATTCCCTTATCATGTAGCCGTGTTAGCAAAACCATTTTAGAGAAAGTAGCTCAGTGAATAAAAGCATGAACATTCGAGCTCTTTGCGCAGGCTTAAACCTTTAAACTG
>NC_062534.1:4123233-4160733 GCF_022655615.1 Tachysurus fulvidraco
TGTGGCGGGAGAGCGTGATAAAAGACCGAAATGCGTGACTGTCACTCTCAATGCGTGACACTTGACAGCCCTGTCAATGTAAACTCTTACAATATTGGTAGTTAAGACGACTACCTTGTGTAGGCAAGTTGACATTTTAAGTTAAAGGTGTTTTTGACAGTTTCCGCTTGGGTGTCCATGAAATATTCTCATGAAATAAGTAGGGTATATTATCACTTCACTTAAATAGATGCCTATTGAAAAGTTTATCTTACAAAAGGAAATTGGAAACCAAGTGGACCAGAAACTAATAACAGATAAGCAGTGGATTGTGGGCTTCTCATCAAGCTCAGCACAGGATATTGTAAATGGCTGGAGAGACCTGGGTACAGTAGTTCAATCATAATTAAAAGTGTTTAAACATTGATACAGGCTGAGGACTCATTCAGGCCCAGGATTTGGCTTAAGGATTATTCCTTTGTGTGTCTGTTGTGACACTCGGAAAGAGGACTCTTGTACGCACTCTTCTGTTTTCTTCCGATATCAGAGATCACACACTTACATTTGTCTTACTAACCTTGTGAGGATCTTCCATCGACCTAATTATTAACATGGCTGATTAATGCTACACTACACCTGTTTTTGTTATGGAAACCAGTAAAAATTGTCAGATCATTTCCTGTCCTTGTAGGGATATCAAGCTCAAGAGAGGCTGGTGAGGGAACTATACAGTACGAACCGATTTAAAACAAAATAAAAACAACATATATATTTTCATAATTAATAAACCGTTGTTGGTGACTCGTCTTTGCAGCAACACATCACCAGGTGTTTGACTATTTTCTTATAACAGCAGACACCCACAGTTTTTTAATCTTTATTTATCCTTAACCTCAGTATCGTTTTATGCAGTTTGAGTTTGACAAATGGTTAGAAATTTCCACACAGAAGATCATGTTGGATACAGAATAGGAAAGGTCTTTTTTAATCCAGAGTAATGAACTGTATCTACACGTCACTGTTTCCTACACAGCATGTTCTAAACCACTCCAGGTAACAAGTGCAGATCCTTGTGGTTGTGGATATTTTCATTACGTTCTGCCTCGTGCTATGGCTGGCAAAGTAAAGTCACTCTGGTGTGTTATGTTTGCCGATGTCTTCTCAGATGAGAGTCTCTGCCGTGAAGAGAAAACAGAGAATCATTCAGCTGTTAGTCAAATATTGCAAATATTTATACCAATATTTATATTTATACCGAATCGTCTATACTACTGTCTACAATTTTATATTCTAGCCGAAGTCTTTTCCAGGTATATATCTGACCTTTCTCACTCGGATCTGATTGTCGGTGTCCAGGCTGTCGTTCTCATAGGCACTCTGGTCCCCTCGGGTACTCGGCTCCTTCCTGTCTAAAAAGCATGGCGTCGCTTGCCTGTATGCATATGTGTGAATTAATTATTAATGCAGAGAAGACATGGGGCTTCATTGACAGTAACTATCATCTAACACCATCTATGAGAGGATCCAGAGCTGAAATTGTGTCTTTTTTGTGTGGGGCTGTTTCTAGAACAGTCAGGATATTCTACATACAGTACATCAGCACTAGTATTCTCTGATTCTGTGTATGTTTGAGTCTTGGTAATCTAATTTCAGTCTTTCTGGGAGGTTTATCTGTGTGGATCTTACCATGGGGTCTGAAATATCTGAGATATCTTGTCCTCCATGACTGAACGAAACTCAGAACGCTGATATAGAAAGACAAAGCAAAAGGAAAGTATGCTAGGTGAACTACATTTATACCACGGCGCTACTTCCTTGACTCTGATTGGTCGAATGGGGTAACATTTTGTTCCTTCCATATTTCACACAACCAACCTTGATCTGTGTGTTGCTGTGTAAAGATCTGGCATTGAGTCTGAGTCCATGCTCAATGCCCCAACCCACTCCTCCAACGTAGCAGTGCTTGGGCAGCCATGGTAATGCACATGGTGCATGACGGAAGAGGTAATTTAAATCCCCTGTGGCCTCCGAGGACAAGGCGCCGATGCCGATGCTATGGGGGAAATCACACAGTCTGACTCTGTAATTCCCAATTCCATCAGGTCCTACAGAGCAGCATTTACAAAGCATTAGTGAAAGCTGTTTGTGTTCAGAGCATAGTGCATCAAGATGAGTACAAATGATAGGTATCAGGTATTAGATGTTAAGAGACAAGAAGAGTTGATGTAAGGATGCTTTAAAGATTATGACTGAAATAAAAGTAGATAGACAGATAGACAGATATAAATGTATGGATCCTTCAAGGGTTGTGACTGGTAGAGGAGGTTAATTAAAGCATACAGCAAAACTACTGCTGTGTATAACTAAAACATTATTAGGTTACTCTAGGAGAACCCATAAGGTATCTTTGTGTAGAACCCTGCAACAGAGTGATTTACAGTAGAACCTCATTAGGATTTTTTTAATGTCATAATTAAGGGGCACGGTGGCTTAGTGGTTAGCACGTTTGCCTCACACCTCCAGGCTTTTGGGTTCGATTCTCGCTTCCGCCTTGTGTGTGTGGAGTTTGCATGTTCTCCCCGTGCCTCGGAGGTTTCCTCCGGGTACTCCGGTTTCCTCCCCCGGTCCAAAGACATGCATGGTAGGTTGATTGGCATCTCTGGAAAATTGTTGTAGTGTGTGAGTGCGTGAGTGAATGAGAGTGTGTGTGTGCCCTGCGATGGGTTGGCACTCCGTCCAGGGTGTATCCTGCCTCGATGCACAATGACGCCTGAGATAGGCACAGGCTCCCCGTGACCCGAGAAGTTCGGATAAGTGGTAGAAAATAAATGAATGAATGAATGAATGAATGAATGAATGAATGTCATAATTATCAACTAAAAATTTTAATAACAGATTTAAGTGCAGTGGATTTTGAGATAGGACCGTACATATTAGTTAGCTGGTAAAAAAACAAACAAAACAGGCAAACACAAACAAACAAACAAACTAACTAACTAAACAAAACAGGCAAACACAAACAAACGGGAGTTTACCTGTAAAGAGGATTCTTTGCCCGACTCCTCGCCGAGTAGGATCAGTTCTGCAGTTTTCCCCTTTCATCGCTCCTATCATTCACCTGCTCAGAACTCTAGGTGAGTGTGAGGGGAGGATAAGAGCACACTATGGGGTTATCTCTGGTTACCATAGAGACCACAGTTGCCACGGGGTTCACACAGGGCTGTAACAGTGTCATGGTTTGCTGGCTCAATGGTTTATTTATGAGTGTACTCCACTCTAAAACATTAAAACCAAGCTAATGTTCGATGCTTGCCTTGTTTATTGATCTTCATGTTTATCTTGAATTGATCCTATCTGAAATAGAAATTATTCTAAATGGTATAATATGACTATTAAAGAGTATTCTTTCTGTTATAATAAACTCGACCCTTCTGGGAAGGCGGCTGTCCGGATTTGTTTTTGTGTTTGTTCGTTCATTCATTCAAAAACATGGCTGAGATCAGACAATGATGTTGGGTTCAGCGAGTGTTCCAGATCATCCCAAAGGTTGTTAGTAAGGTTGGGGTCAGGGCTCTGTGCCGGCAACTGCTGTGTGCTACAGTATACAGTGACATTCATAGAAGACAGTTGGAGTTGAATGACATATAGGTGTGATGGTCAGGTGTCCAAAACGTTTGGTTATATAGTGTAGCTTTGTGTGTGTGTGGGGGGTATGTGAAGAAAAGAATTCCACTGTGCTGTAATGTATATGTGGCGATTATAAAGGCTTCTGTGCCCCGTTTGTGTGTGTGTGTGTGTGTGTGTGTGTGTGTGTGTGTGTGTGTGTGTGTGTGTGTGTGTGTGTGTGTGTGTGTGTGTGTGTGTGTCTGTACGTGTGTGTCTGTACGTGTATGTGTATGTCAGCCTGTGCTGAGACTGTAGTTATATGCAGTGCTCGGTGGATGGCGCCAAAGCTCAGTAAGTCTGTGTGCATTGTTCCACTCCCGTTATTGTGCACCTCCGGTCTCGCCCATTCTGCGCGCTCCCGGACGATCATGCGCGCTCGCCGGTCACCATGGTGGGGGGGGAACACACAACAGTCTGTCACTTTTTAACAAGCTGAATTACGCATGAATCCCTGCGCTGTTTGACGCTTTCACGGAATCGGACGGAAACTTGTCCTGGTGGATTCCTTTCCCCTTGTAACGCGTCGTGAGAGCCGGAGATCAGCGGGGAGGGAAACGCACTTCATGCAGGCTTTGTGCAACAGAAAACAGACGCACCAGGACATTTTCACGCATTAAACCACACGGCAAAGACAGGTAGAGGTGTGCCGCTGCAGGGGCTTTGTTTATTTATTCCTGTTTTAAAAACATCAGTTGTTTGGATCGGATCGGATCGGATCGGGCCGGGAGAGAGCGAGAGAGAGAGCGAGAGCGAGAGAGAGAGAAGCCCCGGGGGCGCAGCAGGCCGTGTCCCGGGGAACGAGCCTCCACACACGGGCCGGGCTGAGACGCGCACACACACACGATCACACGGAATTTTCACGCGCTTTCCCATCGGACACGATGGCGTCTTATGTGGACAACAGCTTTAGGCAGGCGGTGATGCTGAACCCGGCCGAGAGGACGCAACAGGTCAGGAGCACTAATCATATTATACAAATGTATATCACACACACTCTCTCTCTCTCTCTCTGTCACGTTTGTATATGTAGGTATTTGTGTGTGTATATATATATATAAATATATATTAGTGTGTGGTGTGTGTATGTGTGTGTGTGTTTTTATATATATATAATATATTATTATGTTTTAATATATATATATAATTTGTGTGTGTATGTGTGTGTGTGTGTGTGTGTGTGTGTGACCACTCAGTCAAAATCATAGTCATTTTTGCAAAGCTGGTACATCTCAAAAGAAAATAAAGTATACATATAAATTTATTTTATGTGACACTCTTTCTAACCTTTCTTATACGCTTCACGTCCTGCATCAGACATCACTGTGTGTTCTTCTGATGCGGCTGCAGGATGTATGTGATGTAGCAGGTTGTACCATGAAAAATTGCCTCACTCTTTCATTGCAATCCTGGCCTGCAATCCTCAGCGCCTATGCTGCAACCGATTCAGGATAATATACAGAAATATCGATTTTTTTTTTTTTTATTTGCTTAAATGAGAAATATCAACACGAATGCTGTCTCAGTGCATTGCATTGCAATGAAGACCCGTAGTGGCAAGCCATGCCATTCTGTACCATGCTGTGTAGTCTGACCCATTCAGGTTCTTATATTATCCAGATATAATCTTTTAATAGGTTTCCTGAAGGATGGTTTCTCCTACACGATTATGGAGATTTATTTCATACAGCTTTCTGTACCGATCCAAAACAAACACAAGAACTGAATTAATGGATTTTTACCTTATTAACATTTTAAGTAGTTTACTTTTAAGTGTAATTATGTCTAGTTGCATTGACCGTCATGGTTAGGTGGCTCACAGGACAACAATAGGCAGGCTTGATCAATACCAATTAAAGGACGGTTGTAGGGATGGGGGAGGCAGCATGTGAGCTTCTTTGTCAGGAGCTTTACAATCCGTGTGGCTTGTATAAAATACTTATGTATTAGATGTAAGCATTGTATAAAGTAATTTTTTTTTTGTATTTTACTGACAATACAAAGAGTTTCTGATTGGTGTGATGCCTATCTTGTATAGGTCATGCACATTTTGATTGAGTAGCTCTTGTCATTTCCCAAATTATTTGTGAAGATGTGCAAAGAATGTTGTAAAAGAACATAGCACACTTATTGACACTCTAACATTTACTACTTGGTTAAACCTCCCATCATTAGAGCACTGAATCTTCTCCTGCAATGCTTGAAGAAAGAGCAAGATCTCTCCTTGATACAGATTCTGTCTGTCCAGATCCTCCAAGGTCTTGGAATCTCTCCAGGAATCTCTCACGCCACAGGTTTTCAGAGAACCCGGGATGGCCATGATCCTGATTCTGTGGTCATTTAAGCATTCAAGGTGCTTTGGATCTTTGTCATGCTGGAACATTCAGGCAACCGTGATGTCCTATGCCTTATATCTTTAACAAGGTTTGCTTAGGTGATGCCAATTTGTAGATATGAACACTTGGTGACATTAAAACGCTCTTCTAATTAGACAAATGAAACAGGCACCACACTACAATTGATCAGCTCGGGGTTCTTTAATGAAAGCAAACGGCGCTGCTGAAGTTTCAGCACAGCTGCCTTGTCTAGCGATTACGCGATATTCTGCATCTGCTCTCGCTGACTGATGGAGTCATACTGCTGTGCTCAGGCTTGGCTACAATTCAGCAGACTCGCCATTTCAGCTTGCTGCCTGCGCTTGGATTCAGACCTTCAGAAGTCTTGAAACACCACAGCAAACTAATTTGCTGTCCGTATCTGGACGGTGCTCTGGAGATGCATGATGTAAAGTCTAAATTGCAAGAGCTAAGGCTGGGTGAACTAATGGATTTGGCGGCTTCTTTACTGCAGCACCGCGTCTTTTCAGGCGGCATTAATGCTCCACATGAATGTGCTAATCTTGCAGGAGAAACATGCTGCCTTGGGAATTGGCAGGATGCTAGCAGGTGAAAAGCTTCTGGATGCTTTTAGGAGCTTTACAGGATGTTTCAGAAGGCAGTCTTGCGTCAAGAGTCAGTAACCTGGACATGTCTGCCAGTCATAGAAATGGTGGCGTCCCAGCTGGGTTAAAAAAATACCAGTTGACGTCAAGAGACGGTGTTTTTTTTTCTATGAGGCTTTGAATTGTAGGGATGCGGAGATGAATTAAGGGGTGGTACTTCTGGACAGATGGCATGCTTGATGTCTTAAGCAGGGAAAGGAAATGCATAGGAAAGGCCAAAGTGGCAGGGAAATAACTGGGGTGTTATTTTAGAAATTTGCTTCCTGATCCCATTTCCTTCATTGTTTCCTTCACTTTTTTTTTAAAGAAAAGTGCTTATCAGCTGATGGGCCACTTCAAGTCACCATGCTATGCTAATTGGCCCATTGCGCTAATTTTTATCTGTGAGCAAACAAACAGAACTGCCTCGGTATCGTTTGTTAAAACGCCGCTGCAGGCTGTCATCTGGTGGCTTTCATTTATCTTAACACGCCTGTTCTGGAGGCGCCGTGATATTTGTAGCGTTTCCAGTAAGCTAGTGATTTTCATAATCGCTATCGCTCTGAGGAGGGGGTCTTTGTGCTGTTTCTGAGCGTGTCCGTAGCCCTCGGCCTCTCGCTGTGCCTTGTAAGTGGAGTCACATGCTGTTGTTGTGTCGAGTGTTGAATGTGTAGCCAGTGCCCTGAAAGAAGCGTTTTTTACACACACACACACACACACACTGGCTCATCTCGTACACAGTGGAGTAACCTGACCTTCCCAAGAGCACTAAGCATGAAGCCTTCCTTCATGAATTCATGTTAAATTTATTTTTTCTTCCCGTAATTATTTTCTTTTTTAGTGACCTGTGCAGTACTCTGGTTGTTCTCTGGGATTATATTGCTGCTTATTACGATTACAGTCACACACTGTTTTCATGGGCTTTTATAAACATGTCTGTGTGCGAATAACTGGGGTTCGTTGGAATGCTCATGAGGAACATCTGAAACGGGTTTTTAACAGAAATGTATGAATTCGTTACATCTCTTCCGTTAATTAGGAGGATGAATGGACTTCGTTGCGTTGCTGGATTTTGTATCCTTGTTATAGTTAGCGTCAGATAAGTGTATTCAAAATATCATATTCAAATCTTAGTGCTGGGGGGCACGGTGGCTTAGTGGTTAGCACGTTTGCCTCACACCTCCAGGGTTGGGGGTTCGATTCCCGTCTCCGCCTTGTGTGTGTGGAGTTTGCATGTTCTCCCCGTGCCTCGGGGGTTTCCTCCGGGTAATCCGGTTTCCTCCCCCGGTCCATAGACATGCATGGTAGGTTGATTGGCATCTCTGGAAAATTGTCCGGAGTGTGTGTGAGTGAATGAGAGTGTGTGTGCTCTGCGATGGGTTGGATGATATGGTTACGGTTAGATGATATAATAACCAGATATCAAGATACTTTAAAACAGTACACAGGGGTGAACACACCAGGCAAGTGGAATCTCCAGTGTGTTTCGCAGTCCTTTGCTTTGCTCGCATGGTTTGAATCCGATAAACCGTTCACTTGGCTAAAAACGTGTTCGATAAATAGTTAGTGTTCAGTACAGTGATCTCATTTTATTGTGTGACGATGATATTTTTCGAGTATGATGTATCACAATTTAGCATGTGACTGCATTAAAAAGATTGTTACTAATCATTCATTCATTCATTCATTCATTCATTTTCTACCGCTTATCCAAGCTTCTCGGGTCACGGGGAGCCTGTGCCTATCTCAGGCGTCATCGGGCATCGAGGCAGGATACACCCTGGATGGAGTGCCAACCCATCACAGGGCACACACACACTCTCATTCACTCACACACTACGGGCAATTTTCCAGAGAGGCCAATCAACCTACCATGCATGTCTTTGGACCGGGGAGGAAACCGGAGTACCCGGAGGAAACCCCCGAGGCACGGGGAGAACATGCAAACTCCACACACACAAGGCGGAGGTGGGAATCGAACCCCCAACCTTGGAGGTGTGAGGCGAACGTGTTAAACACTAAGCCACCGTACCTCCCTTGTTACTATTCACTTTTAATCAATTTTACTATGTTTGTTTTAAATACAATTTTATTCCAAAAATTAAACCAGAAGCATCATAAGAAGGCAAAAAATACCATAAAAATATAATAGGTAATTAGACTTTGTTTAAAAGTGTTTTGGTTATGATGTATGAAATATCTTTAAAAAAAAATCGTATTTGCGTTTAAGGCAGTTGTCTTCGCAGCCAATCTCGTAATAAATAATGTATCGCTCTCTAAAATGTCGGTGACATCATCTGGGTGACATCATCTGTCGGTGACATCATCTTATAGCATCTTTTGGCATTTTGGGTCGAATCCATTCTACTCCAAATGTCTTATATGTATGAAAATGGCCAGTAAAAGTAACCTCAGGTAAATATACGCTTTCTATATCATCGTTATATATCCGAACTGACACAATGCTAAATCTTCCATTCTGTCTTGTGGGAAAATTCAATAAAATATAGATGATGTTTAAAAGGCCAGAAAAGAGACCTCTTCCTGATGGGTTTAGGTAAGATATCGATTTGCTCACATGGGTAAAGCCTACACATGTTCATGTCCATGGTCATGTGACTTACTAATGAGCAGAAAATCCTAGAGTAAACATGTCTAATTAAGGTCAAATGTTAAATGAAAGGTTTATGAGGTGCGTCTATGGCAACTGGAGTCTTTCTGACACTGTATTAAACTCCATGGTGGTTTATATGATGCTCATATGAAAGTAGACCCTCGGGATTTTAAGAGTTTCTAGTTTTTTATCAGAATTTCTGTTTTTCCTGAGCCTATTAGTGGCAAAATTTTCATAGAAAAGCTGCAAAAACATGAATAATTATTTTGAGATCAAACCAATTTCTGAGATGTCCCAAGTGCATGTTCATATGCATCTCAGATTTCATCTTTAAGAACTAAAGGTTTGTATAAGGTTATCAAACAGAGGGAAAAACAGCAAATCGACATGACGTGACATACAGATAAGTGCGCTGACCCATACTCAGAATCCGTTCTCTGCATGTAACCCATCCAAAGTGTGCACACACATCGTGAACACATACACACACACACACACGTCGTGAACACACACCCGGAGCAGTGGGCATCCATTTATGCTGCGGTGCCCGGGGAGCAGTTGGGGAGTTCGGTGCCTTGCTCAAGGGCACCTCAGTCGTGGTATTGCCAGCCCGAGACTCGAACCCACAACCTTAGGGTTAGGAGTCAAACTCTCTAACCATTAGGCCACAACTTCCAGAATTGACTAATAGAGTAATAAAGGAAATAAAGGAATTCATTTGTTTATATTGATATACATGAAAATTTTGATTTTTGGATCACATTGTATGTCTGTATCTTTTCCTGCAAAAGGAATCTTTTTTTTTTTTTTTTTAATAAATCCTTGATAGTGTTATGAAACTGATCATTATTCATACTGTGAAAATCTGCTTCCTAGATCGAAGCACAACAATAAAAGCTAAAAATGTCTTGAAAATGCTAAAAGAAACAGTTGTAATTTGTACATTTGTATGTTTTGCCCCAACAAGTACTAAATAAATATTACTAAAATATTAACATTCATCTAAAACATCTTAAAAACAATATGGAAACACATTTCATTTTAAGCAAAACCTGCAACTACACAATACATGTACGTAAAGCTACATCATGTTTGACCAGAAGATAAAATAATAATAAAAATAATAAATATGGATGTTAATCTGAGGCGTAAATTTCTTCAACAACAAAATTGTACAATCGGGAGGTTTTTTTATGTTCGTGTGAAAGTGAGTGCATCAGATATGAAGCTCCAAAGACAAACAAAGCCCATGTAGACGTTAATCAGTTACCGATGATTGATTGCATTTACAGTATTTAATTATTTAGTTATTTATTTATTCAGGGTTGTGGTGCTTAAAATTAGCTTGCTTTGGGAAATAAAACCAACAAATTTCTGGGTAAAAAACACCGGTCCAAGATACTATATGAACTTGAAAGTGTTATATAAGAAGTCTTTTTGCCAAACGAATCTTGTGTGTCTCTTGTAGTAAACACGAATGAATGAATAACTGAATTGTTTTCACTGAACTCCGCACTGGTTTGATCGTTTTGTTGCGTTCGGGATATCAAACGTCTCAGATTTATTCTAGAAATGTTGCCTCCGTTTGCCTCAAACTTGCTTTATTGAGTGATTCTCTATCATACTGTAGATTTAACAATATTCCTGAGTCACAAAACAAACAAAGACAATAGAGGAACTTGACCATATACTTGTTTTGGCTGTTCTAAGCTTTTCTCTGTAGCCTCTCAGAATCCACGTTGTGAATGGAGCGTGATCAAATGACTACAGTTACCTGGGATTGTAGGAAATGCATTATAAAGGACTAGAAACTCGTTTTTGTGGTCGTTTTTACGGTCGTTACAGATTACGGACGTCTTTCTGATAAGCTGATTAAATCCGAATAGGGTTTAGGCCATCCATGTAGACCGCTAGCCGTGGGTATAACTATGTTCTAAAACACCAAACTGCACAAATTGTTGTAGAAATTGGGATCATTAGTCTCGTTCCTTGAAGAGATTATGACATCGTTCCACAAGAGATGGACCACTATCCTTTTAAGCATTGCACAGACACGTTAATTTAGGCCATCCTTAAAAATATTTTGGTTTGCAGTAGAAGTAAAAAAAAAAAAAAAAGGGTCGGTAGGTAGGTCTATATATATATATATTTTTTAAATTTCAATGTGCAATTTTGGTGATGGTGATTACGTAGGTATGACTTTAAACTAATTAGCATATCGTGACGTCATTGACTGGGTCTTCAACCCGTGCCTTCGGGCGCATCATTGCAAACCTTATTTTGATGCTGAACACAGTTTTTCCAGACCTTCGTGCCAAGTTAAAGCGGTGTCAAGCTTTTTTTTCTAATTTTTTAGATGTATTACGGCGCCCGAACCCGTATGACTTTGAACGGTGACCGCAAACATTTTGTTTACTGCAGCCGCAGCCATCATTACCGTTGACTATGACAGTGAATGAGAGAATGAGACAAAGCGAACGCACAGGCCACAATGTGACATCCGGTAACCAATAGTGTAAACATAGACGACGTCACGGGTTTTTATTTAAGAGTAAGGATGTAGAATTCGTTTATGTAGGCCTAGGCAATTTATATATTTACAATACTTACTAAAATATAATTAATATTATTTTATTGCTTTTGTATTAGTTGTTTGAAGAGAAAAAAAATTTGGTCGGTTTTAACGCAAATTTAGAACCGGCAAGTCTGTCGGACTTAAAGCAAAAAAAAAAAAAAAATAAAATAAAATTTGAGTCGGTCCTAAATTGACAGGGTCGGTCGGGTTACGGCAAGCAAGAATATTTTTAAGGATGGCTTTATTGCTTTTTATTGCACGATGATATTGAGTATGTTTTAGTAACGTGAAATAAATCTAGCAGGTGTTTATTAAAACATTGGACTTTCTGCTTCTCTTGCTATCATGCCTCATGCTCAGCTGAACAAAGATCCCAGAGGTCTTGTATCCTTCCACCATCCTTCCTGAAATGTCAGCGCTTGTGAAATGTAAATCACCCTGAATTCATCTTTCTGAAAAGCAAAGCAACGGACGTGCCAGAGACATTCTTTGTCATGAAAAAAAAAAAGGGGGCTGTTGAAGAAAAGCATCTCGGTGGCCTCCATGATGCTTCGTGGAACCTACAGTAATAGCCCTTGTAGCTTTGACCTTTTCTCCAGAACTATAGTGTAAAGTAAATCCACAGTAACGGTGATATTTTAAGTAGAGCTTGCCAACATGGCTTCTTCGTATTCCGGTAATCCTTATTCTGCTTGAACCTATTTGAGTGTGATGAGTGCAGCTGAGAGCATGAGCTGATTAGGAACCTGATTAAGACATCTTGTTCTCAGACGTCTTGTTTACAGAGACGCTGGTATGTAGGCTTCGCTCCACAAACCACAGCCAATGGGATTTGTACAGTGTTTCCATTTACGTCCTTATTATGTGTGTATATAGGTTGCATATGTAGTCACCAAAAAGCGAAACTTTGAGGAGACCTGATGGACAAATCATTTATTTATCTATTTATTTATTAGTAAGTCGTTCAATCTGTTGCTTTAGTTCTCTGTTTATGATTGTAAGGAGACTAGACTAGACTAGCTAGGTTAGCAAGCGCAATGTACTTAGTAAACTAGGTAATTGCATAATACAGACTACAGAGTAACTTCTGTGTCCTTGACGAAAAGTCTTTGGCTGATGTTTCCGCTGTGAGCTATGTTCTTTATTGACGTATAGAAAGATTTAATTGTTTAAGTGTGACTAGCAACCACAATTGTTTGATGTATATATATTTATATATACCGGAAAAGTGACGAATGCATTTAATTCATTACCCACTGTATTTGACTCCCTACTTACCGCAGTCGATTCATTACCTACTGCATTTGATACACTACATAATCCATTTGCTTCACTTACTACAGCATTTGCTTCATTTCCTACTACGTTCGTTTCACATCCAACAGTATTCGCTCTTATTACTACTGCGTTTACTTCACTTCCTATCGCGTTTGATTCATTATTTACAGCATTCGATTAACTTTATACTACATTCGATTCACATTGTACTACATTTGATTCGCTGCCTACTTCTCAGCTGTTGACTGAGTATGTACTGATCATTTACATTTACATTTACAGCATTTAGCAGACGCCCTTATCCAGAGCGACTTACATTTTATCTCATTTTGATACAACTGAGCAATTGAGGGTTAAGGGCCTTGCTCAGGGGCCCAGCATTGGCAGCTTGGTGGACGTAGGAATCGGACTCACAACCTTCTGATTGGTAATCCAGCACCTTAACCACTAGGCTACCACATCCCAGTATGATCAGTATGTGTGATCTACTATAAATACAATCCGTATGTTCTATATTCTCTTACCATTGCCACGTGACCTATGATGTCAGCGTAACTGCAAAGCCCGCAACCATTTTTTTCCTTTTTAAAGTACAGCTATAGCTTTTAACGAAGATTGATAATAAAGGCTCCTTCACATCAGTTTTGTTGCGTTATGGGATAGCACATTGTGTATTGGCTCTGTGCTGCAGAATTTTAGAGGAAGCAGAAGGTCAGCCAGGTATTTCTTACCTACCTACAACTCCTTATGCGTAATGCGTTTCACCTGCTGTATGGTAAAGTAGTGGGGATATTTGGACACAGATATGGTTCTGTATTTTTCTGCATGGCAACTAAAACATCGATAAACATTCTGATTCGCTCCAGCACCTTTGGCTATTTTAGTCGAGCCTAAAATGAATATAATGGAAGATTTTTAAACCCTTTTCTGGCCTCCCAATACTGGCTTCCCACATGCTGTAGGTTTTGGATGTTGGCAGTCTTAGTGCAGACACACGAGCCTGGTATTGGATTCCACTTCATCACTGACGATGGCAGGCAGCCATTCAGAACGCCACACTCATGAGCTCATGTTTCCTCCAGCTCTTCGTGAACGTATAGAGCTACGTTTCTGCATGGTTGTGCACTTACGTGTAGACAAAGGTTTAATGTCAGTCGTAAGCATCTCAATCAGAATCGAGTCTCATTTGGCATTCTTTCATTCTCTAACCTCATATTTGTGTCAGATTTGTGCGCTTGAGGAGATTATTAGGTCTTTTTTAGTCTTTCTTTTTTAGTCTTTGGTTACAAGTCTTGCACCACCATCACTATGGTTTAATATGAAGCGACATCCCGAAGGTTAGAAAGAACAAACAAGCATTGTGATGGCATTTTGTTATGGAGGTTCCGAAAGTAATATCTGCTGTTCTTTTAATAAATACAAATTGTACTTGTTGCCAGATTGCTGTGATCTAAAACCGAGAAGTAAAACACTTGGAGGTCATGCTGTTATTGGAATATAATCGCCGTGGTGCCCGATTGTTCATGATTTTCCTACGAAAATCTTTCGTTGCTGCTACGTTTCTCTGGAAACGCTTGACCCACATTCTCAGGTTAAGACTTGTTTGAGTATTGAGTGCTGAGGGACCTGTCTGCACTTGCATACATGCAAGATGAATAATTTGCTACTCAAAACATAATCATACCAATCGTCATTTTGTTACAGCATCACCGGCGTTCATACAGTAGCTCCTGACCGAGTCAGAGGATACAGTGCTGACAGCGAGATAAGATATGCCCCCATGTGCGAGGTCTTATGTTTATCGCTCACGGTTTTATGGTAGTGTAAGTTCTTCAGGCCTCTGATCTCCATAGCGCAGGACGTTTGGCCTTTTACACCGATTAAAAGTCTATAAAGATGAATGCATTGCTTGACAACGTTTCAGTGAAACATGATGAATGTCTATCTGTGCAGTTACTCCAGTGAGCTCTGTTATTTATATGAATGTTTATATTCATTGATAGAGACGCATTTAGTTTGCTAACAGGTTATTCATTATCTCTTTAATATTTTAACTAGGTAAACATGACAAAAAATAAAGCATACAGAAAAAAAAATACGCCTCTAAAACTGAAACGCAAGTCATGCCATATTTACTGACTCTAAAGCTAACGCCTCCAACATTGGGAATGACACGCTAGGCCTCCTTTACTGTGACTTTCGCACAAAAGGCCACACCTCCTTTACTTAGACAGACGCAAAGGCCACACCTCCTTCACTGAGACACACACACACACGTCATGCCTCCCTAACTAAGCCTGCAGTCCACACCTCCTTCACTGGAACTGAAAAACAAAGGCCATGCCTCTCTCATGCACCTAGTTTTTTTTTTGTGTGTGTGTGTGTGTGTGTGTGTGTGTGTGTGTGTGTGTGTGTGTGTGTGTTGCTTTGCAGCCGGTGACAGGGATATGTCGTGAGACTGAGATGTAATGCATGACTGAATGAGTGACTTAAAATGATTACATTCTAAACAGTGGTGAAAGCTTAGACAAAATCTCGATATGAAATTTTAATACTTCGTTACGCGTACTAACAATTCGCATGACAAAGTATTTTTCCACACGGAGTGTCAGAGAAGTTTGCTGTGTCGCGCTAACATTTTCACATTGCCACATTTTCCGAAACCCGTTTAGATGGAAGCAGAGCTGTAATCGAAACGAGAGTTTGCGGTTTAAAAGGAAACTGAAATGCGTACTTTTGTTTAGACTCCAGATGGATCCTTCACATGTGCGCTCTCACTCTGTCGCTTACCTAAAGGCTTTGTGGGTCTAAATTTAGTTTTGCTGATCTTGTTTGCCAAGCTTTGCTGTGTCACTTTAAGCCTCAGTGTGTGACTGAAGCAGTTTTAAAACCCAGTGCCTCATAAGCTCAATTAGCTAATCCCACTGTGTGGAAGATGTGCCTGAGATCTCTTTCTTTTTTCTGCCCTATTAAGCAAGATTCTTTTATGGAGAATTTATATTAAACACAGACTAATCGTGAGCTAAGGAAAGTAGAAACTGGAAGATATCCGAGAACCTCAGGGGACCTTGTTTGGATTTTTTGCTTAAATGCATTTAGCTTGCATTCAGGTTTAGTCAAAGGTGATCAAAAATGGATCACTATGAGAAATGGTTCTTGTAGAACTTGCTTTCTTCACTCAGACTCGCACACAAAGGCCACACCTCCTTCACGCAGACTCGCACACAAAGGCCACACCTCCTTCACTCAGACTCGCACACAAAGGCCACACCTCCTTCACTCAGACTCACACACAAAGGCCACACCTCCTTCACTCAGACTCGCACACAAAGGCCACACCTCCTTCACTCAGACTCGCACACAAAGGCCACACCTCCTTCACGCAGACTCGCACACAAAGGCCACACCTCCTTCACGCAGACTCTCACACAAAGGCCACACCTTCTTCACGCAGACTCGCACACAAAGGCCACACCTCCTTCACGCAGACTCGCACACAAAGGCCACACCTCCTTCACGCAGACTCGCACACAAAGGCCACACCTCCTTCACTCAGACTCGCACACAAAGGCCACACCTCCTTCACGCAGACTCGCACACAAAGGCCACACCTCCTTCACGCAGACTCGCACACAAAGGCCACACCTCCTTCACGCAGACTCGCACACAAAGGCCACACCTCCTTCACGCAGACTCGCACACAAAGGCCACACCTCCTTCACTCAGACTCACACACAAAGGCCACACCTCCTTCACTCAGACTCGCACACAAAGGCCACACCTCCTTCACTCAGACTCGCACACAAAGGCCACACCTCCTTCACTCAGACTCGCACACAAAGGCCACACCTCCTTCACTCAGACTCGCACACAAAGGCCACACCTCCTTCACTCAGACTCGCACACAAAGGCCACATCTCCTTCACGCAGACTCGCACACAAAGGCCACACCTCCTTCACGCAGACTCGCACACAAAGGCCACACCTCCTTCACGCAGACTCTCACACACAAGCCACACCCCTTTTTAACAAAATGCTAAAAAAAAAATTAATTAAAAACGTCTGTAAAACAGTTTGAGTGTAAATTTTTTCTTCATTAAAAGCAAGAAGCACCAAATCACTAAAGCAACCATACAGTATTATGGATACAGGACATAAAATCCACAGAGAACGATCTGCTTTACAACTTTATTGGCTAGAATTCCTGATTAGAGTGCTAATCTATTACAGTAGCAGATTTATCTGATCGAGTCACACATTTTACAAAGCCAGCCAAAAATGCTGGTAGTGCTGGTAATAACCAGAGTTAAGCTAAGGCTGAACCCATGTTTATTAATCTTTAGCCTGGTATTATCTTGGCCTCTGTAGCTCTGATTATATTGCGAGAAGCTCCGGATTCTCTGTTGTATTTGGTCAGAAGCTGCTGATTTATTTTCTAGAACTGCAACTTCAGATCACAGAGTTAAATGTATCTATGGAAGGATAAAAAGTTCAAGTTTCTATTTTACTATGATTAATAACGGGTGACCTGCCGATACAATGCAGGCTGATGCTTTTGCGGATGCACGGCACTCACGTACCAGCTTTGTCAGTATTTAAATTGTGCCATTCTTCTGTTGCGTTATAGTGTTTTGTCATTTCCAGCCCCGGTGCTAGGCAGCTCCTGCAGTGTGGGTGTCGTTAGCATGGCTCGTGAACGCTTCCGAGTTGAGAGCATATTAATGACTTGAATAATCAGCTGTGATGCATAATGGCCGGTTTTGTGTAACCGGTGCAGAAGTTGATAATTATGCTAATAAGAGCGATGTTTGATTGAAGATCAGGCAAGGGGAGCCTCTTGGAACGAGTGAATTAGTGTGGGCTAGCATACAAGAGAGACCTGTTAAAATCAACACCGCTCGTCGGATGTAATCAAAATCAGAGTAAGATAAAAATGTCTGGAAAGGACGACATTTGGAAGGGTGGAGGGGGAAAAATCACAGAGCGCCAATCAGTGGAAATGTGAATCTTGTAGAAAAGAAGAAGCACAAAAATTTACACAGGATGCAGAAAGTGAAATCATTTTTTTATGTCTTGCGCCTAAGAGAAGACGCGCAGAAATACCTGGCGTGAACCTCAGAACTGGATTAAATTATTTAATTAAATTACTTAATTTAATTAAATCAACCAAACAACAGCAAACTCCTATGACTTGACAAATCATTGAAGTAAATACTTCGGTTGTGTGTTATTGGTGTTTTTAACTAACCAATTGTTTAAACACAGTTATACGTTTTAGTTTCACGTATGTTTCTACGTCATTATTTATATGTGAAAATTAATAACAAAAGAATGTTTACAATCGTTTCTTTTTTTTTTCTTTAGCAACTGGAGTCCTTTGTTTAATCTCTACCTTGTATATGTATGTCTAATACATTGATGTTCCTAAGAGGAAGTAAAGGTAATACGTCAGTGTAGTTGTACTGTAATATCTTTTTTTTTGTTTGTTTGTTTGTTTACAGGCCTAGCTAACCATTTTCTGCATCCCACTGATAAATCGCTCGTTTCTGACCCCAAGTCTCCCCTTAGCTCATCTCTGGCTCATAAAATAAATTTCTATTTTCACTTATTTACACTAGATGTTTCCGGGTCTGATCCTTCCTTCCGTGTCAACCGAGACATTTGCAATATTAAAAACTTCACTGAGGATCCAATACACTAGCAGTCATGAGGAAGTCCACAGTGGAAAGAAATGTGACCTCACTTCCTCTGGTGGCGCCATTGTGGGCCATATCCTGAGGATGTGAGCTGAAATAGCGTTGTGTTTTCTTCACATGCTCAGTGATTCTTCTGTAAACAGTAAGTTTCAATACATAGAACTCAGGATTCCTCAATCAACCGGAAGCAACAAGATAGAAAGCACAACACGACGCCTTCCTTTTTCACGGGCACAGAATCGACAGAACAGTTCAATGAGTCTGGGTTGCTCAGAGATCTTTTAAAAAGTGGATTTATAATCACTGTTTTTACTTCTTGTGATCAATTTGGTTCATTTTATAATCATGATTGGGCTTGTCTCTATAAAGCAATGACCTCATAATTTTATTATAATGAGCTGATGTAGATTTTTCATATAAAGCTGATTTAACAATTTTTATTTTTACATCAAGTTCTTTGGCAAATTTTTTTCAAACATTTGCAAAAAAAAAAACAACAACTTTTTTAAACCATCTTCTGGTATGTAACATGTCGCAGATAGCAGACTGGTTATTAGCATGCTAAATTATTTAGGAGGAATTAAAAATGACAGGACGCTTTGTTCATTCATTCATTCATTCATTCATTCATTTTCTACCGCTTATCCGAACTATTCTCGAGTCACGGGGCGTCATCTCAGGCGTCATCGGGCATCGAGGCAGGATACACCCTGGACAGAGTGCCAACCCATCACAGGGCGCACACACACACTCATTCACTCACACAATCACACACTACGGACAATTTTACAGAGATGCCAATCAACCTACCATGCATGTCTTTGGACCGGGGGAGGAAACCGGAGTACCCGGAGGAAACCCCCGAGGCACGGGGAGAACATGCAAACTCCACACACACAAGGCGGAGGCGGGAATCAAACCCCCAACCCTGGAGGTGTGAGGCAAACGGGCTAACCACCGTGTCCCCAGGCTTTGTTGTAACTGCAAAATAATCAAATGGCAGGGTTTTATTCCTGTTATTCCTGATATTTATCCCGTTAGAGTTGCATTTAATGTTGAGGACCTGCTATCACAGTTAGCTCTTGCTATCTCTTACGTTATAGCTGTAACTGTAAATGAATCTAAAAAATGCAATGTATTGTTCTTTATTTAAAAAAAAAAGCACTATGAGTGATTAAACTGTCAACAAAAGGCTTAGCTTCTTCGTTGTCTTCTTTTTCGGTATTCTGTCCTTCAGGTTTAACATGTGAGTCGCCAGCTATGGTAATTTTAAACCTTGGAACTTAGTCATTGTATTTTTAATTTTTAACAACATAAAAGATGAGTTGTTCGAATCGGTTGCATAAGAACAGAAGCATGTCCATGCTTATGTCATGTGATCCAGCTCAGATGTTTAAGGCATGACTTTTTCTTGTTTTTGTGTAGACCGTCTTGCTAGACATTGTTGAATTCTGCTTATTCAAGATAAATGAACCTTGCATTATTTCTCGAATTAAAAAAAAAAAACGTACTGAATCGAGGCAAAATAAGAAGACTCATGATCTGGTTATTTGATCTAATGCTCTATCATTTACTCCAATCTTTTATTTTTTATGATGCATTAATAGGAGGTTTGATTGATTTTTCTGCACATTAAATGGTTTCGCTCTGCTCTGCGTCTGTGTCTCTGATTTATATTCTGTGCTTTGGTTGTTTTTAAAGGAAGCAGACTTTGAACCCCACGGGCCTGAATTACGCAGCCAAATAGTTTGAATACTCTGAAGCTCAATGCTTTGTCTGGCTGTTCCTCAGCAACCCGAGGTGCTTTATAAAGAAACTAAACCGCTCCAAGAGGAGGAGGAGGAACTGCACTTGTCCTTTATTTTGACTCGAAATGGCACTTGGCTAAATGCTACAGATTAAAAAGAAAATAACTTTGAATGTTGGAGTTGAAATCTCAGGACTGACTGAGAGCCATTAAAAGTATAATAAAATGGGTTTATTTACTGAAAGCACAGACAGAGTTTTGGTCTTTTTGTCTGATTTGTGCAGTGAGTCTCTGAGGGAAGAAAAAGGATGGGTACGGTGTGCCCTGACGTGTCCTTGGGTTATCTCATTAGCCCGTTTTCTGTTTGTTAATTATGTTTTAGGTCGAGCAGAAATGCCGTAGTTGCGTCTGGAGCCTTCGGGGCTTGACCTTTCAGATCCCTGGCGACTGTTATAATTTCTGCTTACTTTTAAATCAGTAACGTAGCCTGCGGGCTAATTGTGTGCCTGGATGCAAGGTCTGAAAACTTGTTTCCACACTTTCAAGCTAGCACTGGACAATAGTTTAACTATTAGCATGTGTAAATTAATAGAACCCCAAATAAAGGCACACCATTTTATTTCAGCTAATTAACTAATGTAAAGCTAGCTAGCTACCACAGCAATTCTGAGGTAATGTTTAAAGCTAAGCTTGGGCTTGGGCTAAAGTTTTCTATCCAACATTGGCCTCATGCCAAGTTTTTAAACAAGCTAGCTTACATTAGTATAATTTATTATTTAAGTATTAGTATTAATGCTAAGTATTATGTAATTAAATGACGGTAAAGCAAGCTACCTAACATTAAGCTATTATGTTGTGGTATTCAGTAGCCGAAAGGTACTTCTAAAATAGTACCCAGTTTAATGAAAGCTAACCTTTATCAAGTAAAGAGATTAAAACACATTTTCAATTCTAGCTAGCTTTTATTATTTAGCTTGCATTTACTGCTGTGCTCATTTTTCATTATTTTTATATCTATATATCTTATTTTCATTCACTGCTATTATTTGTGGTGTTTTCATTATTATTTGCTAATTTTATTATATTATTTTGGATTACATTTTAATTAAGTATGTTTATTTCACACTGTAACACATTGAGCACGAATGTTTTGTTGTATTTTTGTTGTTGTCATGACTACAAGGCTAGTCAAGGTTGGCTGGTCAAAATTAGGCCAACATAGCTGGTTGGCAAACGTTTTACCTACATAACATTCAGACTTAAGAAAGATGCTATATATTGTTACATAAAGTATTGTTATTGTCACTAAAGTGCTAGGCAAGGTTAATGAAAATTTACATAGCTTGATAGCAAACTGGTTTTATCTACATAACATTAGCTACACATTTATATCATGTACGTAAAGTAGCAGCCTGCTTAGCTGTAAAGAGAGAGAACTTTTATATTATACTGTAACTATTATATTGTGCAAACAACAAAGTCAAGGTTGCTAGCATGCTAGCTAAAGCGAGGCCAACTCTTATGTAGCTAAAACAGTTAGCCATGTCTGTTAGCTGTTGATCTAGCAGTAAACGCTTATGTTGTTTAAGCCAGTTGTCATGGTTGTTAGCTGAAATTAATTGGCAGGTTTGCTACCAAGCTACATAAAGTCTTTATTATGTTGATTAAAGCAGTATGTAGGTTATATTGAATAAAAAAATATTTATTTAATTAGAAAACAAACTGACTTTCGATTATTATTATTATTATTATTATTGTGTGAAGCTCACTAGCATGTTAGCCCTCAAACTCCTTTCTGTTGTTACCTGTTTTCAGATAGCATCTTTTTCTTTTCTGCTTTATTCTTGGAAATGGCCCGAGTTACATTTGTGTGTTATGTAAGACTGTGTTGACTCTTGCACCAGTGTGAAGCGAAAAGAGCGAACGTTATCTCCCGAGTTTACTTGGCTCCGTTCCCAACGATGTGATGAGGTCGAAAAGCTTCACGTTCCTTGAATGTTTTCTCCCACAAAACAGAAATTGCTTTCACTCATGGATCAGAACGTGAGGAAAGATCTCACCTTTAGCTCAGAACTGTTAGTAAAATACGAGGCCAAAAATAAAAAAAAAGCAATAGAGATCTTTGCAAAAAAAAAAACAAGTGGAGCGAAGTCAGATCTGCTCGGCTCGGTCATCTTGTGCGTTTCCTGTCTCTAGCGAACATAACCAAGGCTCTTATTTTATACGCTCTGAAAAATTTGGCACATCTCCGATGTCTGTATAAAGAGACTGTGTGTTCATGTGCACTCATTCCAAGATGAATGGTGGGTCCCATTTCTCAAATTACGATTCCTCTTTTTATTTTTCGGTCTGTCCTTACTTCATTTCTTTGGGTCTTTGTTCCTTCTGATAAGGATGTGAAAAGGAAACAAAGAAAGAAAGTGATGCTGAATCAGATCCTGTTCACTGACAAATCACTTTAAAGAGAAAATCACAATTAAATAATCACATAATTAACATTTTAAAATGGTTTATAACTCGCTGGTTATCATCAACCCACTTGGTCTCCTTTTATTATTAAAAAAAAAAAGTTAAACTTAATAAAAAATTATATATATAATATATAATATATATATATATATATATATATTAGCTACAGTATATTAATTGAATAATTAATAATACATATTTTTTATGTATATTTATTTTATTACCATAATTTTATTTATTTATTAATTTATTTTTTTTGTAGTCGTTATTTCTTTACAAATTGATATGAATTACTTTAATAAACTATTTTGCTGTCATTTATTCTATTTACTGTGAGGTCAGGTATTTTTATATCCCTTGTTTATTTTTTAAAACGAATATGAAACGTTTTCTAACGTTTTATGAAATAAGTAAAAAATAAAATGACTCAAATGTTTTTTGTAGCCATCAGAAGTGAATTCAATTATTATTTCATATTTTTTAAAATGATAAATATATTTTTATTATTTATTTTTATTATTTATTGTATTTTTTTTATATATATAAAATGCATTTTTGTAGTTATTCTTTTTTTAATTCAACATCCTAATTTGAATATTATTTGTATGTAATTTATTCCGTCACTTTACATCATTCTTGGATCGCGTTTTTACGGATGACAAATCGAGGTCTAACAGAAGCACAGTTCACATTATTAGTTAACAGATAAATCCTTAAACACCTCGTGGCCAGAATTCTGACTTCTGGCAGATTAAAATGATTTAATCTGAAGAATACTTTAAAAAAACTAGATATGTATATCAGATGCATTGTTGACTGACAATGAAATCTTAGACTGTTTGTTTTCAACACTGAAAAATCTCATGCCTTCACAACATTGAATCCTGGGTAGATTTACTAAGCACTGATTCCTAATCGGTAATGAAAAGGTTCTCAGGATTCTGTGCAATTTAATATCCTCAAACGGGGATTAATATTCCGCTCAGCGTTTGCGTCGCACGTTACGATACACGTTCCTCTGATAGTTTAAAACAAAGATGTTTCCAAACTAATCACAAATACATTGATGTATTTTAGATGGGAACAGGATCAGTGGTTTTGTAGCATATCGATTGCTGGAGAAAGCAATAACCCGTGTTCTTCTACTGCTCCGTTGTCTTGGGCCCTGTAGCCTCCTCGCCTCCTCTCCTCATGCTGAATTATTTAACACGACTGTGTGTTGCGCGATGCTATGATGCCAGCACTCGCATCTGCTAGGAGCCTTAATGAGAGAGTTCTCCATCGCTCTCTTGGCTTCGCTGCTCTGTTGTGAGGTTCAGAGAGGATGGATTGCCATAGAGATTTTCTAACATCTCTCTTGTTAGCGTTTGAAGCTCTTGCAAAATGTTATCCTGGAAATTCAAATACTTTAGATCTTTTACGCTCTGCGGACAGACCGCGTTTCTGAGTAGTGGTTTTTTTTCTTCTTCTCTTGAATGAAGTGATGTTGGCTAAATTTTATTTTGAATAAAATATTTTCTCAGAAAAGAAATTCATCCAAAAGTTAAAAATAAATAAATAAACAAATAAATAAATAAATTCATTCATTAAAAAAGAGACATTTCTTAGCACACAGGTTGTAACATATCTTTATTTTTTACACATCTGATAGAAATTCAGACCAATTTTTGTGTGGGATTTTTCTGCTCTTGTTGTATGTTAAAAAATATTGGCACCCCAGCTCCATTCAGGGTTTTGTCCAATAATAACACATTGCACTTACGGTATTTAGCGGACGCCTCTTATCCAGAGCGACTTAGATTTATCTCATTTATACAGCTGAGCAATTAAGGATTAAGTGCCTTGCTCAGGGGCCCAGCAGTGGCAGCTCGGTCGACCTGAGATTCAACTCATGACCTTCCGATTAGTAGTCCGGCACCTTAACCTCTGAGCTACTTCCACTTCCACTTAATGCATATTCATCGTGTCTCATGCTTAGTCTTTCACTCTGAGAGAGAGTCACATGTTCTACCATTAAGTCATCTGTTGGAGTGTTTGAGATGGAAAACTAAAACCTTGGTGAATGGACCTTGATGAAGTTCATCCTGGATTCTTTTAGAGGGTCGTGCCGAAAAGCTGCACAGATGATCACGTGATCGGCCTTGATGCTGACGATGTAGAGCATCTGTGTCAATTATTTACACCTTTTACAGCCATGAATAATACAGCTTCTGGCAGGACTCGAGCTTTCTGCAGAGCGTGAAAAGTGACGCCTGGCTGTGAGGTTTTGCCTCGTGCACCGGCTGAGTTATCTCACCCATATCGCATCATCGATCCTTAAACGTTGTCTGCAATCTAATCACTTTCTCTCTGCAACTGGCATTGTCTGTTTTGGAAGCTTACTGAACTAACAACGTATGGCAGTTCTGTCTGCATCTTCGGTCCTTCACTCGCAACAGATGCCGGATTCGATGCCTCTGTCTCGGCTCTAATTAAAAGAAGAAGAGACAGAGGAGAGGATGAATTTCTCTCTGTTTTAATTAACAGATTTTTTTTTGTCGGCACATGTATCAGGAGGCTTGCCTGAGTTCTGCTGTGGGAGAGTGGGGGAGAGAGACAGAGAGAGGGAGAGAGAGGGAGGGAGAGGGAGAGGGGGAGAGAGAGAGAGAGAGAGGGGAGAGAGAGGGAGGGAGAGGGAGAGAGAGAGAGAGAGAGGGAGAGAGAGAGAGCGAGCGGGAGGGAGGGAGGGGGAGAGAGAGGGGGAGAGAGAGAGAGACCCTCCTCTAGCAGAATAACTCAAGCTTTTCTAATTTGAAGCAAAAAGCTGCCGTGTTTTGGTCTCCCTGCTGATTTACTTCTGCTGAGACTGACAAGGCCAGCAGGTTCACAGCACTCCCTTGTGAATTAAATTGTATATGATGGCGACAAAGAGAGCCTGTGTGTGTGTGTGTGCGTGTTTGCACAAATAGTGTAAAAAAAAAATAAAAATTCAGCCTACTTAATGAAAAATTTCATATAAACACATTTTTAAATATAAAGCACAAGGATGTGTATAGTGTACAAATATTTTTTTTTATTTTATTACAATATTTTCTCCTCATGTTAAAAAATGTTTGTCCTGTAGCTTTATTTTCATCCTGTCTATAGTCCGTTATACAGCAGTGATTAAAAATGTTTCAAATTGTTCATCCTATTATTATTATTATTATTATTATTATTATTATTAATGGTGCTTGCAATGCATCATTCTTGTTATCTTGCATACTGAGATATTCTTCTTCCGGACTGAGATATTCTTCACACAGGAGAGGTGTGCTATGACTTTTATAAGCGATCCAACCAACGATGTTCGCACAGCGGACGAAAAAGCGGCCAAAAAAGTCCCATAGACTTGAATGGGAAATTCCTAAAATTTCACCCTAGCAACCGAGTGCCAAGATTTGCCACGCGCAAGCACCATTCACGTTTTCTTCAGGAAATGTACATTCTAGCTATTATTATAATTACAATTATTAATATTTCAAACTATATGCTACAGTAATTACACATTTGATTGGTTCAGCTATATAATTTTTAAGAAAAAAATATTAGACCTGGAAGTAAGATTAAGAAGAAGATGAACTCCTTAAAGTTTTAGGATCTGCTCCTAAAAAAAACTTCAGACTTTCCTGTCTGCCATTTCCTCTTTTTTTTTTTTTTTTTTTTTTTTTTTTTATAAAGTCCACAACTTTCATGTTTTCTAAACACTTTCACTCTTCTGCTTTCCTTTATGTGGGTGTTTTTTGTGGTGTTTGTGGGGTTTTTGATTCTAAGAATTGGTGCAAAGAAAAGGAAGATAAATAAAAAAAAGTAATCTTTAGAAATTAAGTAAGGAAAATAACACTCGGGGGTGTGTAGTTTATAGGAAAAATAAATAAATAAATAGTTGTTGAATTTCTTTTATCACATAATGTGCCCACAATTGTTAAATTATTTATTTATTTATTATTATTTTTTTAAATTAATTACAATTACATTAATTACAATAAATGTTGAAACAAAGATTTTTAGTAAACGAATGTAATTTTAATATTAATATATGTAATACTACATCTTAAATTATAGCAGCTATAAACTTTTTTCATGACAGAATAGTCAGATTTTGATGTAATCCAAAAGCAGCTGACTCTGGAGACTCCTTTCATAAAAATTGAAAAAAAAAAAAAAAAACGCGTTAAACATCTCTTCAAAGAAAATGTCACTCTATCATCGATACACATTTTTGTTTATCAGCGTGAGTTCTAGAGAATGATTCAGCACCGTCTCAACCAATCAGAACGAAGAACTCGACAGCGCTCTGCAGTATCTGCACAGTTGCTCTCGCCGGTGACCTTGCTTTTGTATGCAGAGACTCCACCTGCTGTAGCGAGACTGACGATGACTAAAAATACCCTAAAGGCATGTCATGGCTTCCGATCGAGATTCAAGGACAGGTCAATATACAAGTTACTCACAAGTACAGATGGCGCACAGGACGCACTTCTAGGACGCCGGAGCGAGCGGGTGAGCGGCGTTAAGGTTGGCACATGGTGTAACAGGTGTCCAGGCTGTACTTATCGCACCAGACACTTCAAATTATCATGACTGGGTCTCATTTTCCCACCGGCTGAAGTCTGGACGCCTTACAGGGCACGCTGCCATATCTCTGAGCTAATAACAAAAGCATTTTAGTGCATCAGCGCTAGCGTTTGCACCCTTTCCCAAGAGGATTTCTATTCTCAGCTGACCGCAAGCCGCTTTCCGTCAAGCAGACCGGTCTCTGGGGTTTAATTAAAAAAAGGAGCTGCATTGTATTCTTTCAAATTTGGATCTACGATGTGTTCACAAAACTTTTTTGTCGGGAAGGACGTGTTCGTGTATTCGCTGGAAGGAAAAGCGACAATTTGTTGACCGTTGAAGCCAAAATCAAGTTTTAAGAGTTTAGTCAAGGAAAAAATAGAGCTGAAGGTTTAGCAACTTGGATTAAATTCTGAGCTAAATTTATTCTTTAAACAGTGAAGCTGCGATGCGGAAGAATTTAAATGATAAGTGTACAGGATTCAGCTGAAGTTCTCTGGCGATCCTGATATTATTCATTGATTTGTCTCCAAAAATATCTCTCAATCTATAGTCATACAAAAAACAACAACTCTCATCTATTTTTATTATCCTTTTTTTGGGGGGGGTTTGAAACGACTGTAGCCTTGTACCAAGCAGCTTGATGTCCCTGACGCTACAATGAAGGCTAATAAACAACCTCCTCATCAACCTTTATTTCATCTTCACTAATAAATCTAATATAGAAATCAAGCTAGTAAAGTTTGTTAGTTGTAACCATGGTTACAAAGCAGCGAGGAGTTAAGTTAATGTGAGTAAACCTGGCATAAAGTGTAATGTTTATTTTATTAGTATTTTGATAGCATTCCTCCCATTACCATCTACAACAGTTATTTTCTGGATCAGATGATTGTTATCCAGTAAACAGATACAGTAATCCCTCGCCACTTCGCGGTTCAAGTTTCGCGGCCTCAGTGCATCGCTGATTTTTCAAAAATACTCATCGAAAATAAAAATAAAAACGGTTTCCCAGGATGCCAGACAAAGAGAGAAACTCTCTCAGAGGCTTTGTACATACCCACGGGCACTCAGACAAGGCACATGATTGGTTCCCGCCACGAGATCTGAGCTGATTGGCTGCGCATCATCGCATCCTCTCCCAGCTTCTTCCCTTGTTGTATCTCGCCACTCTCGTTCACGCTGTCAACTGTGTCTCGCGTATTGTGTTAGAAATTAACTTTTCGTTAAGCCCTTACAATGCCTCCTAATAGTCGTGCCCCTGCGAAAGAGGAAGATGATGACCGTCAGTGAAAAGGTCAAACTTCTTCGTGGATTTTCACCCATCGCGAGGGGTTCCGGTCCCCATTAACCGCGATAAACGAGGGATCGCTGTATTTAATTTTTTTTTTCAAGCGAGAAAAAAAGTGCGTTTTCTTTTGGGACGTGCCGTATATGCTAATTTTATTCTCCTTTTCGTTCTTAGCTAAAAATGCAGACGATCAGGAACTATCGTGTTCAACAGTCTCTTCGAAATAAAAATACTGTCAAAAAAAAATGACCCAATATATAAAATGAAGTATTTAGTTTAGTTGAGTAAAGTTTTTTAAACAGACTGGTCGTCTTTAACGTGACTGCTAAGCGCTGTAGTCGTCTGGCTGGCAGATGAAGGCTGTTAGCTTAGCAGAATTAGCCATGTGGTGAGAAGATAAACGGCTCTAATGAGAGAGCTGTCAGCGCAGAACAGAGATACAGTCCGGCTCTGGACACAGTAACCTCCGTAAGCCTGCTGAGGCATGAAGCTACAGTTAGCAATGTGATTCAAAAGGATGTTGAAGGTTTTTTAATAATAAATAGTGAAATTTATTACATTTATATAAAAATGTAAATAACTTTACAATGTACTTTACAAATATACTGTACACATATTTACACAATATTTATTTCTGTGGGGAAAAATATTCATTTTAAGGATTTGTAAAATGAAGGTAGACTTTTCTCTATGCTAGAACATGTCTATCTGTCTGTCTGTCTGTCTCTGTCTGTCTTCTGTCTGACAATCTGTCTGTCTGTCTCTGTCTGACAGTCTGTCTGTCTGTCTGTCTGTCTGACAATCTGTCTGTCTGTCTGCCTGTCTGACAATCTGTCTGTCTGACAATCTGTCTGTCTGACAGCCTGTCTGTCTGTCTGCCTGTCTGTCTGTCTGTCTGTCTGTCTGTCTGTCTGTCTGTGTCTGTCTCTGTCTGTCTGCCTGTCTGTCTGTCTGTCTCTGTCTGTCTGCCTGTCTGTCTGTCTCTGTCTGTCTGCCTGTCTGTCTGTCTCTGTCTGTCTGCCTGTCTGTCTGTCTCTGTCTGTCTGTCTGTCTGTCTGTCTGTGTTTGTCTGTCTCTGTCTGTCTGTCTGTCTGTGTCTGTCTGTCTGTCTGTCTGTCTGTGTCTGTCTGTCTCTGTCTGCCTGCCTGTCTGACAATCTGTCTGTCTGTCTCTGTCTGTCTGACAATCTGTCTGTCTGTCTGTCTCTGTCTGTCTGTCTCTGTCTGTCTGCCTGTCTGTCTGACAATCTGTCTGTCTGTCTGTCTGTCTCTGTCTGACAATCTGTCTGACAATCTGTCTGTCTGTATTTTTGTCTTCCTGTCTATTTTTTAACCTTTCCATCTGTTTGTCTGACAATCTAGCTGTCTATCTATCTATCTATCTATCTATCTATCTATCTATCTATCTATCTATCTATCTATCTATCTATCTATCTATCTATCTATCTATCTATCTTAAATAATATGCAGGAAGCTTCATTAAGCAAGTCATCTAGGAATTAAAAGCAGTGTAGCTCTTTATTCAGTCTCACAACACAATAATAAAAATCCCCTTGCCATCTAGTTTGTTGATGTTTAAGGAGAAGGTTGTCATGGTTACCGTGATAGCTCCAGCGTCATTTCATAACATTCGGTCGTTCATTTCCGCCCTTTTCCCGAGAAATCACATCTATGGTTCGATGAGAAACGAAATAAATACTTAAAAAAAAGTTTTCCAGCTTTACCATTTTGTAATGCATGAATTTAATTGTGTAGGTTTTGTGTTAGCGTTGTGTTGAAGGATTGCGTGCACTTTTGGGAAGCTTCTCAACAGCTTTCCTGAATACACGGGTCTTTGCTGAAGTGATGCACTCGTCCTTTGGGTTTTCATCAGCCCCCTCTCTGTTTGGTCTCTAAGGGTCTAGCTGCTCGTCTTGTTACCATGGTGACCGCAGCCGTGCCTTGGGGGAGGAGTGGGGCCAATTAGGTGCGGCCACTTAAGAAAGGTTTTTAGCTTTTTGCCTTTGACCAATCACGGGAACACGATTTTGTCCCAGAGGAGCTCGAGAAGTCGTCACTGAACGTGACACGTGTAAAGGAAGCGGGACCGGTCTGATCCCTCTTGACTGGCATGCATAAGTATTCACCTCCTTGCAACCAGAAATAAAATGGAAATTGATTGTTGTACCATACTGAAGTGGGCTGAATATCATGCTTTACCAAAAAAAGAAAAAGAAGAAAAGCCCTAAACAACACGATTCCACATGTATTCACCCCCTGGTTCATCCAGTTGCCATGAAAAGTGATAGTTAAATGTAATATAAATACACCAGTTCCTGGAAGAACCTAGAGATTGTTAGAGAGCCTAAACAAACACGATCATGGTCATAAAAACACAACAGAAAGCTATTACATTCAATCTATGGATCAGTATCAATCATGGTTTAGGTTTTATAAAGGAGTAGGATGAGGTCTAATCCCAGTTCAATTCCTGGTTATTACTTGGCAGATTGTGGAAAGGTTCATGAAAGGTGAATAGTTATCTAAGCCAGTGTAAGTTCGAGGCCTTGTTCAATGTAACACTATCAGTAACAGGGTGTTGTGAATAGTGTGTATTATGCTGAAAGCTCCTCTCAGATGTTTGTGTGTGTGGATAGGAGTTTGAGAGTGGGCGTGTTGTGCGAATGTCTTCGGCTCTTTGTGCTCTTGAGTATCGCTCGGGTCATAATTACAGCCCAGGCAATTACCTCGTTTCAGTGTTTGGAATAATTGCTTGATCTCGTGACCTGACCGAAGGCAGCGCTGTTTATATCAGACACCTTCTGAGCTCACTAGACAAACATGTACTTCTTTAAGGCACTGGATGTTGTTATTATTATTATTATTATTATTATTATTATTATTATTATTATTATTATAATCTTCAGAGAGCAGAAAAAACATCACAGAGGTTTCATGGTCGAGGACGTGCTTGCATCGTGCTATTATTCTGTGAGCAAGCAGAAGGAAGTGGAATGTAAGCTACGGACGTCAGAGCTAAAGAAACCGAGTTCCATACATTCTTTCCATGTTGTATTCAGAAGCATTTTTGGAAGAAATAGAAATCTTTTTTTTTTCTTTTTTTTTTTTCTGTTTTCTTGTTTCATTCCTTCCAAGATTTCAAACTCTCAGCACTGAGACGAAAGCAAGATTTGACTGCCATCTAGCGGCTAATCTGTGCAATTGTGCCAAATTGTTTCTATACAGATTTATCTCCTGTTGATTTGTTTTAGACAATGGTTACCGTTAGCGACACTCAGTAACACGATGCCTTTAAAATCTGGAACTCGTTACAACCTGAGATTCATTAGGTGTCGATTAGAATCAGGCTGAATCTCTTCAGGGTTTTAATAGCAGAACAGAGTCCGATTCTCAGGTCTGTCGATTAATGCTCAATAAAATGAGCTTTGATAGCGAATACAGCTTCGAGGCAAATTTCAGATTGATGTTTACATGTGCTCATTGTTTCTAGAGTAAAAGCATGTACACATGGATGTCTTTGATGGATGAACCGCATAATCTGTAGTGGTTCTAAAAATGTTTGCTTTAACAAAGACAAAACGTAACGGAAGGAGTTTTTAGTGGCAGACTTTTGTATGAGTTAGAAATAAAGCTGTTATTATTATTATTATTTTTTTGAGAGTTTGAGAGAGAGAGAGAGAGAGAGAGAGAGAGAGAGAGAGAGAGATAGTGACTGGTTTGTGAAGGAGCATTTATTGCTGCTATAACATAAGTACTAACAGGAATTAACATGATTTATATTTGTGGATGTTCCACAGCATTAAATGAAACTATAAACCCAACAACTATGACATCATAATCCTTTATTGTGTTGTTATTAGTATTCCCCAATTTATTGTAGTTTAAAGCTTTGAGTTTAAATCCCAGCTTTACAGTGAGACCTTCATCTTTACGATCATCTTCAATTCTCTCAATTTGTAAATTGTCCCTAAGTTAATCGTAATGACTGTCTGAATGTGAACACAATACGATCAGAGATGTCGTCAGCCAATCAGAGCGAGTTACGGACGTTAACCGTGAACTAAAACAAATAATGTTCATGTTTTCTCTGATATAAAGTGCTGCACTTCCGTGGACTGACGCTAGATGTCGACAAAGGCTGAAACGCTTCTCAGACTCCTGATTAACCGTGTGATCTGATCTGAGCTCACTGTGTCGAAACCTTCTAGAAATGTTGCATTAATGCAAGTTAAACTCTTAAGTGTTGAATAAACCAACATTTTTATGCAAAATGACCCGGTTTACTCATAATACTGGGTTTCTAACTTAAAGATTTGGTGATTTCGATGAATATTACAAGGAAATATGAAATGAAACATTTAGGGGTGTGTGTGTGTGTGTGTGTGTGTGTGTCGGGGTGGAGGGGTGGGGGATGGATGTAATATAGACTCTCTGAGAGCAGGCTAAATTCGAGCCTGTGTGTGAGGACAGAGTCTCTTTTGTCCCACCGTTATCCCAGCATGTCTTTGTGAACACAAAGGTGGCCCAGTGCTATAGGGTGGTGTGGCTGTAGTGAAAGGACAGGGGGCACTGTGTGGTGCTGCCCCACACACGCACGCATGCACACACACACACACACACACACACACACACACACACACACACACACACACACACAGTGACTCGCTTCATTGTTGCACCGCTCTTTTCCCCAAGTGAATGTTTGTGTATGTAGAGGATTTTCCTCCTTTCTTTTTTTTTCTGCAAAATGCCTTTAATCCCGTAAGACGTCCTGAACCGTATAATATAAATGTCTAATTAATTTGCAATTTTGAGAGACAAAACGTTTTTTTTTCCCTGATTGCTTTTCTGTACATCATTTTGTATTTACAGTTGAGTGCAAAAGTTTGTATCCCCTCAACATAAACCCAAGTTAAATTTTGTACGTTAGACTTTTTTGATTTGTAACAAAAGTAACATAAACGTCATCAAGAAAGCACTTGTTTTATTACAAAGTGTAAAACTCGACAGCGAGTTTATTAGGACTTCATGGTGAGTTGTTTTGAGTTGTGAGTGAAAGCAGTAATTTCCTCTGCTTGGTTTTATAATGCCACAGTCTGTTTGGAAAGTGTCTTTCGTTCTGTGGCTGTAAAAGAGGTAAATGTTTTCAGAATGTTTATACATAGCTGTCAGTGACGTGCCCTCTGTCGTATAAAGGAGACTCTGATTTCAGTAAATTTACACAGAGGTGTTTTGGTGCTGCTTAAAGTGCTGTTTTTCTGTGTCTGTACATTCAACAGTCCTCTAATTCCATTTAAGCTCTCCCAATAACAGGGCAAGAGTGTACTGACTGCGGCCTTTTACCCACTGTGTGTGTGTGTTTGTTGTTTAGTGTGTGTGTGTGTGTGGCTCTGTGTGTGTGTGTGTGTGTGTGTGGCTCTGTGTGTGTGTGTGTGGCTCTGTGTGTGTGTGTGTGGCTCTGTGTGTGTGTGTGTGGCTCTGTGTGTGTGTGTGTGGCTCTGTGTGTGTGTGTGTGGCTCTGTGTGTGTGTGTGTGGCTCTGTGTGTGTGTGTGTGGCTCTGTGTGTGTGTGTGTGGCTCTGTGTGTGTGTGTGTGGCTCTGTGTGTGTGTGTGTGGCTCTGTGTGTGTGTGTGGCTCTGTGTGTGTGTGTGTGTGGCTCTGTGTGTGTGTGTGTGTGTCTCTGTGTGTGTGTGTGTGTGGCTCTGTGTGTGTGTGTGTGTGGCTCTGTGTGTGTGTGTGTGTGTGGCTCTGTGTGTGTGTGTGTGTGGCTCTGTGTGTGTGTGTGTGTGTGTGGCTCTGTGTGTGTGTGTGTGGCTCTGTGTGTGTGTGTGTGTGGCTCTGTGTGTGTGTGTGTGGCTCTGTGTGTGTGTGTGTGGCTCTGTGTGTGTGTGTGTGGCTCTGTGTGTGTGTGTGTGTGGCTCTGTGTGTGTGTGTGTGTGGCTCTGTGTGTGTGTGTGTGGCTCTGTGTGTGTGTGTGTGGCTCTGTGTGTGTGTGTGTGGCTCTGTGTGTGTGTGTGTGGCTCTGTGTGTGTGTGTGTGTGTGTGGCTCTGTGTGTGTGTGTGTGGCTCTGTGTGTGTGTGTGTGGCTCTGTGTGTGTGTGTGTGGCTCTGTGTGTGTGTGTGTGGCTCTGTGTGTGTGTGTGTGTGTGTGTGGCTCTGTGTGTGTGTGTGTGTGTGTGGCTCTGTGTGTGTGTGTGTGTGTGTGGCTCTGTGTGTGTGTGTGTGTGGCTCTGTGTGTGTGTGTGTGTGTGTGTGTGGCTCTGTGTGTGTGTGTGTGGCTCTGTGTGTGTGTGTGTGTGGCTCTGTGTGTGTGTGTGTGTGTGTGGCTCTGTGTGTGTGTGTGTGTGTGTGTGTGGCTCTGTGTGTGTGTGTGTGTGGCTCTGTGTGTGTGTGTGTGTGTGGCTCTGTGTGTGTGTGTGTGTGTGGCTCTGTGTGTGTGTGTGTGTGTGTGGCTCTGTGTGTGTGTGTGTGTGTGGCTCTGTGTGTGTGTGTGTGTGTGGCTGTGTGTGTGTGTGTGTGTGTGTGTGTGTCTCTGTGTGTGTGTGTGTGTGGCTCTGTGTGTGTGGCTCTGTGTGTGTGTGTGTGTGGCTCTGTGTGTGTGGCTCTGTGTGTGTGTGTGTGTGGCTCTGTGTGTGTGTGTGTGTGGCTCTGTGTGTGTGTGTGTGTGTGTGTGTGGCTCTGTGTGTGTGTGTGTGTGTGGCTCTGTGTGTGTGTGTGTGTGTGGCTCTGTGTGTGTGTGTGGCTCTGTGTGTGTGTGTGTGTGCGGCTCTGTGTGTGTGTGTGCGGCTCTGTGTGTGTGTGTGTGTGTGTGTGTGGCTCTGTGTGTGTGTGTGCGGCTCTGTGTGCATGTGCGGCTCTGTGACTGTGTGTCTGTGACTCTATAGTGGGGTGTGTGTGTCTCTGTGTGTGTTTGTGTATCTTTATGTATTTCTGTGTGTAGGTGTGTATGTATGCCTCTCTGTGTGTACGTGTCTCTCTGTGTGTGTGGTGTTCTGTGACTTTTGAAGTAATCTGAACTGATCTGTTCTCTTTCTGTTTCCTCCGCAGGATTTGGAGATTGTGTACTCATATCTACATGGTATGGAGGCTCTGTCCAATCTACGAGAACATCAGCTAAGGTAAAAATATGTGGGTGGGTGGATGGATTTGTGGTTTTGCCGAACAGGATGAATATTTGTATGCTAATATTTTATATGTATGTGTGTCAGAATGTGTCATAGTGTGATGTATTAAAAAATGCACCCAGAATTTTTACAAGGTGTAATTTCTGGTAGAGATGCATTTAAAAGAAGTTCATAAAACAGAAACTGTCCAGTGGAGCAAAGGGAACAGATTTTTATAAAGTATCTGTGATGATGATTTATTGACATGAAATGAAATGAAATGAAATGAGTAAGTTTAAGAGATCATTCGAATGAAGTTCATTAAAATACAGTTTATATTATTGATTAACTGTGTGTTTGTCGCCACCTAGTGCTAGTCAGTGTGATATGCAGCTGTATAAAATAGCACATTAATTTACATACATTAATTATTCATTTAGATCGATTTTTAAAATTGTAGCTTGCACCAAAGATAAAGTAAGGACTGCTTTAATTTTGCTGTACTCAGTATAATGACGATAAAATAAGTCTTGAAACTTATTGAAATACAATACATTGAACTAAATGTATAAAATTGTATGGAAAGAGAAAACATGCATGTCTATATTTAAATTGTAAATCAATTACAACCTGCCGGTGTTACAAAAGTCCTAAATCATAGGGATCACAATTCATCATCTTTACTTCATCAATAAATAAATAAATGAATGAATGAATAAATAAATAAAATGCCTTTGGGAGCTTTTTTTATGCTGTATCCTACACCTAAAATGGAAATTCATGCTTTTAACTAAAGTTCAGGAAATATTCTTTGCTTAAAAAAGGAGCCCGGAAGCATGGATGCTGTGAATAGAAGCTAACTAAAGAGTAAGGCTAGAATTTGGCAAGCACGTAACTGGGAAAGCATTTATATAGATGTTGTATAAAGATGCAGTCATGCAAATAGAACCAACTTAATGGGAATGGCAATATTTCCCTTAGATATAGTAAAACATTGCAAGTTCAAGACATTGTAAAGATGCGAATACACAATAATTACAGTTAGCATCAACCAAATTCCGTGGAGTCCACGACGACATTCAACAGAATTTTTACCATGAAACATTGGAATTCATTTAGTATTCAACTCTGTTTAGTAATGCATATTTCTCAGTCTTTCTCTCTCTCTGAATGATTTCTCCAAGCAAATGAGAAACATGTTCCAGTTCAAGTATGTTGTCAAAAAAGAAAATGTCCAAATTTATTCTGGGAAACTGTTACAAACAATTAAATAAATCGAAATTTTGTATTTGAATAGGACATTCTTTAACACCTCAAATTAATTTTATTAAAACAAAAAATTTTTTTTTTTTTAGGAAAATGACACATCAAAAATTTCACTACAATTTTCACATTTTAAAAATTCTAGAAATTTTATTTGTCTTGATTCTCATCAGCGTTTTTGCTGTTTCGTTGACTGTTTGTTCTAAAAACGTGTTGAAATCTCACCACATTTGATCAATTTGGTATAATTTTATTGATACACTTTAACATT
>NC_062534.1:4173233-4243233 GCF_022655615.1 Tachysurus fulvidraco
TGTCTCTCCTTATCTCTCTCTCTCTCTTTCTCTCTCTTCCTCACCTACTATTTTGTCTGTCTCTCTGTCTGTCTGTCTCTCTCTCTCTCTCTCCCCCTCCCTCCTCCTCACCTACTATTTTGTCTCTCTCGCTCTCTCTCTCTCTCTCTCTCTCCCCCCCCTCCCTCCTCCTCACCTACTATTTTGTCTGTCCCCCCCTCACCTACTATTTGTCTCTTTACTCGATCTCCCCCTCCTACTCCTCCACCTTACTATTTGTCTTTTGTCTCTCTCGCTCTACCCATCTCCTCACATACTATTTGTACTGTCCCACCATCACTACTATTTGTCTGTCTTTCTCTCTCTCTCTCTCGATCTCCTCTCTCAACTCCCTACTACTCTCTCTCCTCCTCAGCTACTAATTTGTACATAAGTTTACTCTCTCATCTCTCGCGATCTATCTCTCTCTCAGATGCCCCTCCTCATCACACTTCTATTTTGTCTCTCTCTCTAATCCTCTACTCTCTCCTCTACTCGCTCTCTCTCTCTCTCTCTCTCTCTCTCTCTCTCTCTCTGTGTGTGTGTTTGTGTGTGTGTGTGTGTGTGTGTGTGTGTGTGTGGTGAGGTTCAGAGGTCAGTGTTTTGAGGTTAGATCCTCCCTCTCAGCCTGGCAGCAAGAAAGAGGCTGGCTGGAATGTTTGGCTCCGGTCCGTCATCACTAACGCCCAGTAGCATGAGTGTACACACACACACACACACACACACACACACACACACACACACGTACACCACATTCTGTGAGCACACGCTCCCATGACAAGGAGACAGTAGACTCTGAGAGCTGTGTGAGAGTTCAGCTGGATTTATGGCGTACATACAGAACATTTGTGTTTACTTTTTGTGAGAAATTCGACTCGGACTTTGTGCACCAGGAAAATGACTGGAACTGGAAGTGGAAATCTAACTGTCTAGGAATACTGGAATGTGATTGTGGAAAGATCTCCTGAAGGAACCTTCTAGTAACTTGTCATCACTGACGGTAACTGCTTTAAGAGTGAATGAGTGAAGTTTGTAAGAATTGGATTAGATTTCACTTCCAGTTCTTTGGAAATTTGATCTCAAATTTGGATTTATACAAACTGGAACGAATGTGTGATGCCTTTATTTGTAACTCTTAATTTAATTCTAATTGAATTTCATTTTTAAAAAGATGTGAGATGATAGATTATATGAGAGATAGATAAATAAATAAATATATATTTTAAACAATTTTTATTTATTTATTTATTTATTTATTTATTTATTTATTTATTTATTTGTGTATTTGTGTATTTATTTATTTATTTGTTTATTTATTTATTTATTTTTATATAACCTGGTCTACTTGTCCATTAAATATGACTTTATTACATTGTGAAATTAAATGAGTGTATAAAGCTTAGCGTAGTGTATAAACAGAAATTCTGAATAATAATGAATAGTAAGCGTTAATTTATACGTCTTTATTTTCGACTGGTCATTTTGATGTAGTGAATATTATCAATAATAATATGTAAATTGAAATCCACAGTTTCTAGAGAAGCTGGAATAATATATAATAACAAATAATATATAACAACAGATAATATTTATTTTTTTATTTATTTTTAACAATTAGTATGATTCAATATCTTCAGCCGGAGGGTGATAATCCTGCCGCTGGCGGCCCGTGGGTTTCATCTTGTTGTAATAAAAGGTTGGAGGTGCTTTAGCTGTTCCCCAAAGGCATGTAGTGTACGTAACAGTAAAGTGTCCTGCAGCTCAGTCCATCAATTTAACTATTTATTCTTCCCTGAAGTGTTACAACAGAAGTGTTCTGTTCTAACAGCATCGCATTTTACCCCTAAACCCTATTCGGGCTCTCAGACCTTTCAGAATTGGGAGAAAATCTTGGGTGGTGTGTATGTGTGTGTGTGTGTGTGGCGGATTGTAGTTGTGTGTGTGTGTGTTTGTGTGTGTGTGTGGCGGATTGTAGTTGTGTGTGTGTGTGGCGGATTGTAGTTGTGTGTGTGTGTGTGTGTGGCGGATTGTAGTTGTGTGTGTGTGTGTTGGATTGTAGTTGTGTGTGTGTGGTGGATTGTAGTTGTGTGTGTGTGGTGGATTGTAGTTGTGTGTGTGTGGTGGATTGTAGTTGTGTGTGTGTGGTGGATTGTAGTTGTGTGTGTGTGGTGGATTGTAGTTGTGTGTGTGTGGTGGATTGTAGTTGTGTGTGTGTGGTGGATTGTAGTTGTGTGTGTGTGTGTGGTGGATTGTAGTTGTGTGTGTGTGTGTGGCGGATTGTAGTTGTGTGTGTGTGTGTGGCGGATTGTAGTTGTGTGTGTGTGTGTGGCGGATTGTAGGTGTGTGTGTGTGTGTGGCGGATTGTAGGTGTGTGTGTGTGTGTGGCGGATTGTAGTTGTGTGTGTGTGTGTGTGTGGCGGATTGTAGTTGTGTGTGTGTGTGTGTGTGGCGGATTGTAGTTGTGTGTGTGTGTGGCGGATTGTAGTTGTGTGTGTGTGTGTGGCGGATTGTAGTTGTGTGTGTGTGTGTGTGGCGGATTGTAGTTGTGTGTGTGTGTGGCGGATTGTAGTTGTGTGTGTGTGTGTGTATGGCGGATTGTAGTTTTGTGTATGTGTGTGTGTGTCGGATTGTAGTTGTGTGTGGGTGGGTGGCGGATTGTAGTTTTGTTTGTGTGTCTCGGATTGTAGTTGTGTGTGTGTGTGGTGGATTGTAGTTGTGTGTGTGTGTGTGTATGGCGGATTGTAGTTTTGTGTATGTGTGTGTGTGTCGGATTGTAGTTTTGTTTGTGTGTCTCGGATTGTAGTTGTGTGTGTGTGTGGTGGATTGTAGTTGTGTGTGTGTGGGTGGGTGGCGGATTGTAGTTTTGTTTGTGTGTCTCGGATTGTAGTTGTGTGTGTGTGTGGTGGATTGTAGTTGTGTGTGTGTGTGTCAGATTGTAGGTGTGTGTGGGTGGGTGGGTGGCGGATTGTAGTTGTGTGTGTGGCAGATTGTAGGTGTGTGTGTGTGTGTGTGTGTGTGTGGCGGATTGTAGTTGTGTGTGTGTGTGTGTGTGGTGGATTGTAGTTGTGTGTGTGTGTGTGTGTGTGGTGGATTGTAGTTGTGTGTGTGTGTGTGTGTCAGATTGTAGGTGTGTGTGGGTGGGTGGGTGGCGGATTGTAGTTGTGTGTGGGTGGGTGGGTGGCGGATTGTAGTTGTGTGTGTGGCAGATTGTGTGTGTGTGTGTGTGGGTGGCGGATTGTAGTTTTGTGTGTGTGGCGGATTGTAGTTGTGTGTGTGTGTGTGTCGGATTGTAATTGTGTGTGTGTGTGTGTGTGTGTGTGTGTGTGTGTGTGTGTGTGTGTGGCGGATTGTAGGTGTGTGTGGGTGGGTGGGTGGCGGATTGTAGCTGTGTGTGTGTGTGTGTGTGTGTGTGTGTGTGTGTGTGTGTGTGTGGCGGATTGTAGTTGTGTGTGTGGGTGGCAGAATGTAGTTGTGTGTGTGTGTGTGTGTGTGTGTGTGTGTGTGTGTGTCATCACCAATTCACATTCCAGACCCCCTGCATGTTGTGTAATGTAGAATGAAGGGGCCCGGCAGGTGGGACATGGATCATGGGACATGTCTCTTATACTCTAAAAACGAAAGAGTCAAATTCCATTTGACTCACTGGAATCATGACTCATGACTCAGTGTCTAATGGACACCATGGATGCGTCCTATTCGTTGACATTATTACTAGAATTTATTCAGTGATGTACAAATTTATCATGACGTGTTTTTGGGATGTGCTAGAAAAATACTACTGCACAAGAGGACATCATATAATACTGGAAAAATCCCTTATCCACTACAGAAAGGTCAAAACAAGGTCACAAAGTGTCCGATCTCGTACAGTTTGATGAGGACATAAAAGTAATCATTTTTAACTACATCTGCTTAAAACACCATCAATACATTTTATTTGGAGGAAAGAAATCATGCAATTTCTAAAAGATCACACTATTACACACAATATTTGGCTTTTTTTTAAAGGCTCACACTTAATATTTTGATAAATGTGTAAACCTGTGAGTTTGTATCCAGATTGTTGTGTTGATGAGAACATGATCTGTGATTATCTTTGTCTCTTTAAAGCCTAAAGATGGACAGATCAGTATAGAATTCAGTTGAGTTAGCATTGTGGTTGAGTTAGCACTTTACCTCCGTGTGTGTGTGTGTGTGTGTGTGTGTGTGTGTGTGTGTGTGTGTGTGTGTGTGAGAGAGAGAGAGCTCTGGACTTTTGTACTTTTGGTCAGCTTTTTTCCCTGTAAAAGAAAAATGCCTGGGCAGCATTTGATGTTGATGCTTTAACCAAAGAGCTGAACAAAGACGGAAAACAAAACTTTTACTGGCAGTTAAAATAGAGAATCATCACAGATTATTATTCAGCCTGAGAGTCTTATATGTAACTGGTAGCAGTGTTTAAGGAATAAATCACTTTGTTGGTGTGAACATGCTGGTGTGGGGAAAAAAAAAAAAAAAATCATGATCTGGGGGCATGGTGGCTTAGTGGTTAGCACGTTTGCCACACATCTCCAGTGTTGGGGGTTTGATTCCCGCCTTGTGTGTGTGGAGTTTGCATGTTCTCCCCGTGCCTCGGGGGTTTCCTCCGGGTACTCCGGTTCCCTCCCCCGGTCCAAAGACATGCATGGTAGGTTGATTGGCATCTCTGAAAAATTGTCCGTAGTGTGTGTGTGTGTGTGTGTGTGTGTGAGTGAATGAGAGTGTGTGTGTGCCCTGTGATGGGTTGGCACTCCGTCCAGGGTGTATCCTGCCTCGATGCCCCATGACGCCTGAGATAGGCACAGGCTCCATGTGACTCCACCAAATAAACAGCCATATATACATATTCAATTTCCCTCCATTTACGGTAATAAACCGTTACTATAGCAACGCTAACAGATTACAGCGAGCATATTTTAATGAATGAAGCCGTACCTTCTGCGCTGCGCTACAATTAGCTCTACAGACGAGGTATTACACTGCGTGAGTGTGTTAGTGTTTGTGTGTATGTTTACCACGCCCTGGGTTTGCGGGTTTCCCTCCGTATTTCCACTGTGGTGTTTTCTATAGTGTGTCTTAAACGCCCCAGTGTGCAGCACTGTACTCCATTCATCATCCGGGATGTCGGCTGGGAGACTTTTCCAGGCTTGGACTTAGTGGAATCTTACAGGGAAGATCAGGAACACTGTAATGTGCTACTTGTGTGTGTGTGTGTGTGTGTGTGTGTGTGTGTGTGTGTGTGTGTGTGTGTGTGTGTGTGTGTGTGTGTGTGTTTATTCTCCACATGGTCTATTCACTGGTTCTAATTCTATCACTCTTTTTATTACAGTTTCGGGAAGCGTTCTGCTGGAAGTTTACGTCGCGGATGTGAGTGCATCGTTTTGGAGCCGTCCGAAATGATCGTGGTAAGAACTTGATCACTGATATACAGTCTTCTTCACATAATGAACACATGATGAATGTCTGAGAGTGTTTTTTATTTTTTTATGTGATTGTTTATCATTTTAAGGATTATTGCTATTTGTGTTATTTCATGTTCATTACCGCTACTTCAACCAATATTGTTAGACTAATAATTTAGCTACCAGCTTTGAAAACAATGAACTCAAGTTATTTCCTGAAAGCTCACTGAATAAGAGTTGTGTGTCTGTGTGTGTGCGTGTGTGTGTGTGTGTGCCTGTGTGTGTGTGTTTTAGAAAAGTCAGCCCATTTAAGAAACAAACAAATGAAAAAAACTAATGATCTTTGAATTGCAGGATTCTACATTCAGCCTGGTTTATCATCATTTTTTACAATCTTTTCCTTGGCTGAGGGGAAAAAAGAAGGAAGCACAATAAACTAATCTCTGATGATCCTACTCATGCCTTGGTGACAGTTGGCACATTACCATAGATTGTTTACATAATGTGTAGAGAAAAGGAGCTCAAACACTCTGATGTGTAGAGAAAAGGAGCTCAAACAATCCTGTTGGTCTATACCCAGACGTCAGCATAGCGTGTTATATAATATAACCTCATATTAATTTATCTAAAGGTAGAATTTGTTCTGAACAATGTAATACACTTAGAACACTTCCAAACTAATCCTCGTGTTTATTGTTTAACAATAAAATCATGAGATTTGAATGAAGAATAAGAATGAAGGAACTCCTGGAGCCTTGTTGTGTTCTTGCAAGCTTCATATCTTACTTCTCATTCATGTGCACATGAAAGTAAAAACCTCTTGTAATTTGTGTTGCATCATACTGTATACCAGACCTGGTATTTTTTTCTAGTTTAAAGCAGGAGCCTTGCTTTTTGTGGAGAAGCGGAAATAAGGGATCTTTGTTTATTTATTATTTATTTAAATTTATTGTATTGTATTTTCTTTCTATCTGTCTGTCTGCTGATCTATGTCTGTCTGTCTGTCTATCTATCTATCTATCTATCTATCTATCTATCTATCTATCTATCTATCTATCTATCTATCTATCTATCTATCTATCTATCTAATCAACACAGAAGTTTTCCACGATACACATTAGGAGGTTTTATGCTATTGTCTACTACAGTTTTACAAATATAAAAATTTTAACCAAACTTGCAGCTAAATATTAGTTTATCTAATTTTAAATAATCAGTTTAAACCTAAATGTTACATTCGATATAAATATAAATGTTAAATCTAAAATTAATAATAAATTAATAATAATTATATCATATCATTATATCACAAATGAATATAAATGTTATATGTAAAATACATATTATTTAATAAATCAATAATAATTATATCATAAACAAATGAATATACATGTTATATGTAAATGTTAAATCCAAGTCCTAAATATAAATAGAAATGTATTCTTGGCATTTTGTTTTTTTACTTATACATATATTATCAATTCCAAGTGTCTGACCGCCATCTAAATTAGGTGAATTTATTTTTGTTTTTTTTTTAAATTGAGAGGCTTTGTGCATTCGTTTTAGAAAGTTGCAGCAACAGATGCTGCTCATCAGCAAGAACCCAATATTGTTACCGAGCAATTCCACCGATACAGCGCAATCAAGCACACTTTATTTATTCAGCTCAGGTCCAGGCACGTGCACACGGCTACCTCCAGATTGGGTTAATCTCAAAGCCGGCGCATCGTTCCCTCTGTCTGCGTTCGGCACTGAAGGAGTTCCTGCTGTTTTATTATTGGCTGTTGTGGTTCTGTAATTATGATCCCATGCAGGATATGGACAGTGCATTCACTCTCGCTCAATATATTCCCACTGCTCGGCGCTCGGCGGCGTTGCCATAGCAGCAGTTGGTAAGGTAGAAAGAGATTTGATGTGTAATCCCATCGGTGGAGGGAGTGTGAAATGGGAGGCTGCAGTGAAAGTACAGATGAAGAGGAGAGTGTGTGTGTGTGTGAGAGAGAGAGAGAGATGGAGACATTACAAATGTATTTAATCTTATTTCCCTCAGAGTGGTATAAGGTCACTCTGGCTCTCGCTTCCTGCATAGAAATCTCAGATCATCCTCTTGATGCTTCCGAGCTGCATGTAAAAACGGGTTTATGGCAAATTGCTGTGCATTTTTTCCACATGTGATGCAGATGTTCTAGTATTATAAATACATAGAGCAACATAATGTAATGGAAAAGAGCCCCAGCCTAATAAAAACCCTGACCTTTGACCTTGTCCTCTCTTCCAGCTCTTCAAGAAGGATAGAAAGCACCTTCTGTGTTTTTTTTTTTTCTTTCTCTCCTCTATATTTGACGTAGACTTTTGAGTCTTAGCGCACACACACATGCACACTCACACTCTTACAGACAGGCTCACACACCCATTGCTATTTTTACGCAGTGCAAGAGATGGGGAAGGGAGGGGGGAAGACGGAGAGGGAGAGAGCGAGAGAATCACTCGTCTCTCTGTTCCTCTGGCAGGTGGACTATATGGATGAGAATGAGGAGTATTTTCAGCGCCAGGCTTCACATCGACAGTCTCGGAGGAGATTCCGCAAAATCAACCAGAAGGGCGAAAGGCAGACCATCATCGACACGGTGGAGCCGTACCAAGCGGGCAAGCCGCCCATAAGCCGCGGGTACCACACGGTGAGTACTACACAACTTTGTACACTTGCTGTGTGTGTGTGTATGTGTGTGTGTGTGCTCTCTCCTTTTTTTTGCTTTGGCTTCTGGACTTAGTGATGTGTGTTATCACCTTTTACATTAATCTACAGATATCACTAACTTCCATTTGTCCTATACTTATATTTATCTGTATTTACCTATACATAAACATTTTCATACATGCATATGTCATCTTCTAAGCGTACAGCTGTCTACTTCCAGTATATCATTATAAAATTATTCTTTTCCTCCTCCTCCTTTTTTTTTTTCTGCCAATCGCTATTTATCAAAAAGTGCTGAAGCGGCAACTCAACAGTGATCGTTTTACCTGGAGAAACGTTGAGATCACCACGTTTATGACATTTCAGACAAAAATTCACAAATTAGGTCCAGATTTTGTTGGGAAGCTCAGACCAGTTGTGCACATTAAAGGTTAAAATGGTCTTTCAAAGCCCACCAATTGATTTCAGGATCAATTTAATATTATCTGTTTTCTATTAGATTAGATTTTCTTGGTTAAAATAATAATAAAAAAAAAGTATAGAGAACAAGTTTTAAAAAGTAGCTAGTATTGCTAGCTATGTAGCACGCTAGGTTATGGACCTTTCATAGTTGTAAAATTGATTTATTATCGATAGTTCAGATAATTATTTGTGGTTCATTACATTTCTTAATTTCATTTAAAAATTTAGGAATACAAATGTTTCCTTGTGCCTTTAACATCTCTAATGTGTTGCTATCCGTTTATTAGCATTCTGATGGCTGGTTTCTGTGAAGAAATTTTGAATTAAAATCCAAATGCCCGGAAGTCTGAAAGAAATATGCAGAAAAAAAAACCTTTTATACGATATAGTGCTTTTTCATCGTTATCCAATGACATTTAGTCAGTTACTTGACTGAGATAACAGATTTGCAGACTTAGTCATCCCTCAAAAAACCAAACACTTTTTTTTTGGCAAGCACAGGTTGGCTGTGTACGTTTGGGAATGAAATGGCTCTTTTGAGGAATTAGAAATGATTTCACTATCAATTTAACACCACCTGTTTGTTAGATTTTGAGGGGGAGGGGGGGATCCCAGAAAAAGCTAGCATAGCCAGCTCTGTATTAGCGAGCTAGCTCAAAGTCATCCACATTTTAATCCATTACTATACCTAAAGTTAAGTTAACTCAATGTCGTAAGCTATTAAGTTTATTACATTTCTAGAAATATTAACAAACAGTCCATGATTCTAAAATCTCCAGTATTATAAAGTGAAATAGTTTTATTCATTCATGTGAGGAACTTTAACATATTAATCAGAAAATCTGACAGAAACATGAGGAAAATTCACATGAAAAAAATGTTTTTAACCTGACAATTAAACTTCTTATTCAGTCTCTAGCTTTATGCTAGTCTCAGGCTAAGCTTTTGTTCTTTGTTTCTTTGTCTTTTCCATTTTGCTTCACCTCACAACTTCATCTTTTTTCTGTTAGGTATCTCCCCCCCCTCATCTTCCTTCACTTCTTTTTCTTACATTTCAGTGTTAATTTCCTACATATCCTGTGAACTTCTTTGTGTTCATCTAAACATGCTAGCAAACAGAGTTACCGTTAGCATACTTAGCTTTTATTTTGTATTTGTGTGTTTGTAGCTCATTGTTTGTTTCTTTTTGTTTATTCAAACCCAAGTGCTAACCATAGTAGTTGTATGTTGTGGCATTAAGTTGTTTCTTTTCAGTTTGTTGACCTTTTACCTGTGTGACATGCTAGCTTTTTTAATCACTGTCTGCAGGACTACTTGCTGTTGTTATGTCTGTGTATTCTCAGTAGGTCCATGTTGTGCTGGCTAAAGAGCGTCTGTGGCAGCAGTTTCTCCTCTCAATTCCCACTGTGTTTTGTGTGGCTTTTTCAAGTGTGATGCGCTGTGCTGTTTTTTGTGTGTGTGTGTGTGTGTGTGTGTGTGTGTGTGTGTGTGTGTGTGTGTGTGTGTGTGTGTGTGTGTTAATTCGTGTGGTGATGTGTGCACATCGCTAAGCTTCAGCTTGGTGCAGGGAATACAGATAGGGATTGCAGTTAGAAGCCTTCCATGTTGATTAATCCTCTGTAGGTAGCAAAGCCCCTGAACACATCCTCTTCACAACCAACATTTGGGATTTAGTGAGGTACGGATAGTTGAAAAGATTTCCTGCCAGATTTATTCAAAGTTAACGGGTAAAGCAAGAACATCACCGCAAAGCTCACTAGGTAGACGACATTCAGCTCCCCTCAGAATTTCCTTATGTTTTTTACGTAAATATTATAGACAAATCTACAATTCTTTTTACTGGGTGACATTTTCTGGAAAGTTTCGGCATGTGTGTTAGAGTAGTTTGTTTACAAATCTGATTGAATAGGAAGCTAGCAAACAGAAATATTTGTGTAGCTTGAGGAAACCATTTCAGCGGCTAAAATGGATAAGTGGCTTTATGTGGGATTAAGCAAGCTATTGAATGTTGTTCAATTTTCTTCAGCGCTAGAAAAAAAACTGCTTGAAAAAGAATATGTCCAACATGAACCTTAACATGAAGGTTCTTCGATCATGAGCTACAAGTAGAAATTTCTCTGAAATCTAGAAATGTTTATCCAAAGAACCATGTAGGAATATTTCTAATGGTCTAATTTGGTAACCATCTTAAAGTAATCCGTTTGCATGATCAATGTCCCACAAGAAAAGTTTCATCTCAGAGGGTTCCTTCTCATGGGGAAGCAAAAACTCCATTAAATATCAATGATTACAGATAATTTATTTCAGTTTTCTTCCATTGTTTCCATTGGAGCACTAAAAAGCTTGGACTACTGGACCACACTGATGCTGGAGAAAAGTGCCGGCTAAGCTTCCCTTTAATGTGCATGTTTTTTTAGCGGTTTCCTGCAGTTGTGGTATGCATATCTGAAATGAGAACTGCTTTAAGCACATTCCTTTATCTCCCCCCCCCCCCCTCCCTGAATCGTTCCTTCAGAATTTCTACCATTCCCAAAGGAAAAGCACCAACATTCCCTCGCTTATCTGAGAGGGCTTTGCTCCCATACACAGGAAAACGCTTCACGTCCTAGCTCTGGCCTATCCTCAGAAACAAGGAGGCCAACTTTCTCACGACTCCAACACGTTTTGCTTGCTCCCTGTTTTGAAAGATCTGTGGGAAGCAAATGGCAGCGTAATGGTATGTTCCCAAACACAGATCACATGTTTCTTCCACAGCCTTCGATGTGAAGTGACTATAAATGACTGGGTGGCGTTTTGACAAGAGTTTTGTGTTTGTCTTTTGGAGTTTGAGGTTTTTGGTTTTTTTTTTTAGTTTTTTTTTTAGAATCTCCAAGACGTTATTGAGAAACATCTTCACAGCAAATGCCAAAACGGCATCATAAGCTTGTAGTCATCTAGAATTGCTCTGCTTTAGGACTTTTTGGTCATTGCAAGTAGTTCAGGCTAAATTTGACGCATCTTTTCCTGCACTAAAACAAAAGTACCACATTACCAGCGGATTATTGCTTCAAACCTTCTGGAATCGTTACGTTTTAATGCAGTTTTAAAACAGTTGGTAGACGTTTTACAACAGTTGGTAGATGCTTTTATCCAAAGCAGAAATACCAGTAAGGTAGAGTCTTAAGACCTTTGCTTAAGGGTTGCCGCAAGATCTTTTTTTTTTAAATTACTGTATGTCACATTTATATATATATATATATATATATATACACTGTACACACAGAACAGTGAAATTCTTTCTTCATCACTTTGGAGGTTGGGGACAGAGAGCAGGGTCAGTCAGGATTACAGTGGTCATGGAGTATAGAAAGTTAAGGGCCTTGTTCAGGTGCTGGGGCTTGATCTCCGGTCCTCTGCTCAGCAACCCAGAGCCTTCACCACTTGAGCCACCATTGCCCCAGCTTTGGAACCCCGTCTCTCCTGGAGTTTGAAATTTTGGCACACTACTAGAATCTTAAGCAATTTAGGTACCACTTAATTGGACAAATGTATTCCTTTGCCAAATATGTTGTACTAGTTTGAGCACATGGGCCTGTGCTATAGTAGCTGGTAACTGGTCAGATTACGGTGGAAGTTTCAATGGGGGTGTCGAGATCTAGCGCAGCTATCCATCCCTGTAACCCACAGAGAACTGGTTTTATTCTAAATCTATACAATGCACCAGTGTTACTCCATTAAGGCACAATATAAAGGAATTCGTTTACTATTGTTCAAAATTATGCGAAGAAAACAGTACTCTTTTGGTGCGTTTGGCATTTTGGTGCTTCTGACCTGGAACGCTATGCATAGCTATAAAACACTATCCTGTACCGTCTTCTGGCAGACTGCATATTACTATTACTTTCTCTGCTACATGGATCAGAAACTTTTATAAACCTGAAAACATAGACGGTTTGTGCTACTGGGCAATAAAGCAATTTCAGCCCTAGTTCACAGTTTGCTGATGAAATATGTTCATGCACCAGATGTCAGGGTGGCGTTTTATTAAAATACATTTCATTAAATTACCCAATGCTAGCTTAATACATAATGACCTAGGAATCTTTTTTTGCTTTTAACGTGTGGAGCAAGATGACATTCAGAAACATAAAATGGACAAATAGATATAAAATTTAGATCTTATAGGGATCCCGGTATAGTGCAGCATAGGAAAGATCAGCCGAACGGGTGAAGTCGTGGTATTACGTTGTGACGGATGTGAGCTGAACACATCAGTTGGAGAGGAGAGTTGTGTTTTGAGTGGAATGTACTAGCCAGCTCACACTTAGTGCCTTGTGTTGGGTTGAAAATCAGCGCCATTACGTTCTCTCCGTCAATCTCCAAGCTAATCAGTGTTGATTGTTCGGTATCCGTAGCGAACAGCATAGTGGCACCGTTTAGAGCCAGGATTACTGGGTAATTTACTACAGCTTCATGCTACTGAAAACAACCATGCCTGTTTATAATTTAGGTTTGGCTCAGCCTTAGGGTTTTTTTTTTTTTTTTCTATGTGCTTTATGTATCATGGCTGTGTGTGTGTGTGTGTGTGTGTGTGTGTGTGTGTGTGTGTGTGTGTGTGTGTGTGTGTGTGTGTGTGTGTGTCCTGAGCCGCCCTCTGTTGTCCCAATGCACCCATGTCTGACGGAGGTAACCGAGCCTTTCAGAGGAGTGTGTCCCTCGCCTCATACCGTACTATGACTTGCAAAGTGCCTTCCAGCATCTGTGTGTGTGTGTGTGTGTGTGTGTGTGTGTGTGTGTGTGTGTGTGTGCTGAATAACGCTCTCTCCTGCTTATAACAGTCGTCTTCTCTGCTTCTCTCCTCCGCTCTCATCTCGTTCTGGCTCCTCCTCAGGAATGCGTTAAAGCTCAGGTATTGTACTTATTCCCTGTTTCTCTGTAAGAGTGTGTGTGTCTCTGTGGATGTGTGAGAGAGAGAAAGAAAGAAAGCGAGTGCACCTGTTCTTTCCTGCTGTGCTCTATATGACTGTCTGGTAATGATATTCTCAAGGTAATTTGTGCATTCATAACAACTCAGGTTGTGTAGGTGTCATTAATTAGGTGTGTGTCCTTTACCTGCTGTCCTACAGAATATTTACACCTTATATATGTAGATTTACCCACGCTGATATTTTGTAGCTGTGTGCGCTGTGTGATAAGCACCTTTTAATCTGTGTGACCTGCCCTAAAGCTCCAGTGAAGCTGATGCAGCATTAGCCTAGCATGCACACACACACACACACACACACACACATACACACACACACACACACACACCGATCCCCTGCACACTCGCTGCTGGCTATCTTTTTACGTCTGATCTAATCACACACGCTGAATGCATCATTAGCAAATTATAAACAGCGACTGAACTGTTTACGATCATTTTGATGATGGAGCCTGATAAAGATCTAGGTCTGTAGATACAAGCCTAGCAGTGAAGTGTGTGTGTGTGTGTGTGTGTGTGTGTGTCAGTGTGTGTGTGTGTGTGCTTAAGGTTCTGGTTCTCATATTGACTGCTGAATGCCTACACCATCTTCTTCACTCCTCACTGAATGTAATTACTGTACAAAAAAAAGGGAGTATCGGCTCTGCAGATCCAGCGGCTGTGTTGATACTTTGTGAGTGTGTGTGTGTGTGTGTGTGTGTGTGTGTGTGTGAGAGAGAGAGAGAGAGAGAGAGAGAGAGACTTGTCAGGTGTTCTTGTGAAGAGCCGGCTCTATTTTTAGACCATGTCCCTGTAATTGGTGCTGGTGCAGCTTTGGGAGACAGAAAAAAAGGCCTGTTTTAAAGGATTTGTAGTGCACACACACACAAACACACAAACACACACACACACTGATATACTGCAAGTCACAGCAGAGGGATTCGTCTATGAAGATGTTACGAGAAGTGTGTGGTTTATCTTCTCCTGTCTGTCTAATTTCTCTTAACCGTGTAATCAGACTTTTCTGGCTCTGAAATAAGCTCCGCCCACCACCCGATCTGAGCTCCTAAAAAAAGCAATCACGAAGGATAAAATAGGACAACAGGAAATGGTTTAAAATAGTGATTGTACTTGCTGTACAATCTACACCACTTCTTAGGGTGTAGATCTGCATAGATTCTGAAATACCGCACTAAAAATAAGTGTGAATTCTAATACAACTGACTTTGCATGTAATGACTACAGTTCAAGATGGGATCGATCCAGTGATCTAGAAATTTAGCATGCAGTACAATTCTAGGAAATAATTTCTTTCACATGTTTGCAAAGCAGTAAAATAGACCCAGGCAACAAGATTACTTTGTACGTTCGGTCTTTATCTGGTCGCAGCGAACAATAGAAATAACAGCAGAAACGTTGGAGAATATTCTGTCGGAACGTTAGAAACATATTAAAGCTTCTGAAAGCAATTTTGTTGTCTCATTTCCAGCCCTGTGGGAGCTTCGTTTCACTCGGCATATTACTTTAGAAGCAGACATTCCACATAAACACCACAAAATTGTTTTACAACACCGTGTGTTGAGGGGAAATGTGTTCGCTGAGAAAGACCGTTGTTTCTTGTGCTTAACTCCTTCCGTCAGGGAGGAAATCCTTTTCTCCAGACAGGAAGTCCATAAATAAGGGTGTGGAATCTGACGTGGTCACAGTGACCTCTAGCAGGTAGTGTGAGAAAAGCAGATGCTCCATGAAGTATTGACCCAACCCTTCTATACTGTGTGTTAATGTTCATGTTGGTTGATCCGGATTTCTCAGAACTCGTCGAGAGCGTGATCGGATCAGTGAGGCATCGTGAGGTCGACTCAAGCAGGTGTTAATTATCTGTACTGTACCGCTGCTCCGAAAGCTTACGGCGGTAAACTGCACCAAACGAGAAAGAAGTGTCCGATTTTATTTAGATATAATATTCTGAATATGAAAAAGGGAAGAAATTAAGGGAGGATTAAGGAAGAAGGAATGGAAGGAGGGAAGGAAGGAAGCAATGATTGAGGGAAAGAAGGAAGGGAGGAGTGAGGGAAGGGTGGAAGGATGGATGGAAGGAAGTGAGATGGAAATTGAGGGAGGGAAGGGAGGAAGGGAGCAAGGTAGATAAGAAGATAGGGTTTAGGAAGTAAGGAAAATAGAAAGGAGGGAAGAATGGGGGAAGGAGTGAAGAAAGGAAGATAAGAAGATAGGTGGGTAGGACGGAAGGAAGGAAGCAATGATTGAGGGAAAAGGAAGGGAGGGAAGGATGGAGGGAAGGAGTGAAGGAAGGAAGATAAGAAGATAGGTGGGTAGGAGGGAAGGATGGAGGGAAGGAGTGAAGGAAGGAAGATAAGAAGATGGGTGGGTAGGAGGGAAGGATGGAGGGAAGGAGTGAAGGAAGGAAGATAAGAAGATGGGTGGGTAGGAAGGAAGGAAGGACAGAAGATATGAATGAAGGAAAATTAGAAGATTAAAAGGAAGGAGGATTGGAGGGGAAGGAAAGTAAAGATCAAGTTTGGAAAAAAGAAAAGATTGAAATAGGGAAGGAATAAAGGGATGAATAATAAGGTATATAGGAAGGAAGGACGACAGGAAGGCAAAGACAGGAAGCCAGAAAAACCAACAAGCAGACAAATAAGCGAAGAAAGAAACAAGAAAAAACTCATCACCTAACAAACAACCAGAGAAATGAGGCAGCAAATTATTTAGACTTTAATTCTTAATATTTCAAATATAAAAATGAAAGAAAGTGAACAATCGAGCAAAGAAGAATAAAAATAAACATGGAAACAAGGAAGTAAACAAAAAAAAGAGTAAAAAAATAAATAAATAAGTAATAATAATAATAATAATAATAATAAGATTGAAACCCATATTATCACTCCCTAATATTTTACATGAGAAAACAAGAAGAAGAAAAAAGAAAGAAACATAAAACTAAAAAAAAAAAAAAAAAAAAGTCAAATATTTGTTTGTTATATTTAGGTATAATTTTACATTTAATCATAATGTGAATGAAAAGGTGTGTGTGAGAACAAAAAAAAGAAAAGTAATAAATAAATAAATAAATGAATGAATTAATTAATGAATGAAAGAAATTGCTCAGTGAGCTAATTATTCAATTAATTAATCAATTTTTGTTGTTGTTTTTTTTTTTTTGTAAAATAAAAGCAAAGAACTCCAGGAGTCATATATGAATATATAATACATAAGATGTAAAACTCGCATTTTATAAATTTCATACATGAATTAAGCTTCAGTGGAGTTGTGTACGTGATCACGAACCGTGTTCCTACAGATCAGTTCCGGCTGTGATCCTGAGCTCGGGCCGAGGCTCGGAGGCAGGTGTGCTGGAGGTGAACAGCACTAAGCCAGGAGTTCTGTAGGATCTACAGGAACAAGGTTGCTGATTGGAATCTTAGACCAGTCGATGATTCATTTCCTGCCAGACGGTTGTGCTGTTGTGGCATCTGGCATTGACACGCTGGATGTTTCTTTCAACATCCTTTAAAGCTTTGAGTGTTGAGGCTGTTACACACTTAGTACCTTTTATTATATTAGGATTTGTCATAAATAAGCGGCTTCATTCGAGCCTGTAGGGAGAGAAGAGTGCGGCTTTTAAAATGCTAATGGAAGAATTCGAGTTGGTGTTTATTCTGTCTGAGGTTCTGACATTTTATCTTGTCTGATGCTTTCGCTGTTTTCTCTCTCTCTCTTTTTTTTTTTACTCGTCGTCTTATTAAACAGTTTGATTCAAGGCCTGACTTTTAGCTTAGTCTATTTGGCCTCATATGGTGGTTTTTAAAGGAATTGTTCAGGTCTAATTTTCCTTCTTTGGCCCCAAGTGGGTTCAGTCAGCCAGTACAGGATGATATCCTTGCTCATAGTCAGCAATTTTTGAACAACAGAATATTCTTTCATGTAAGGAGCGTCACCTCGGGGATAGTCTGACCGGTCCTGTTTTATTTAAAGGAAGATGTCAGACACAATTTTCCTTCTATTGTACCAGATACAGTAAGTGAGACGTAGCATTTTTGGTATCTAAGGTTTTTTTTTTTTACACCTGATCTGATAGCTATCCGACGGTAAAAAGACCAGGTCTAAATGCTCTCCGAAACGGTTTCGAGACGGATATAAATCCGATCGCTCAAACCCCTTCAGGAGGAGGTCTGGGACGTGTTTCAGATGAAACTGGACAGGTGTAAATGCATGTGGTTGTCCAAGCCACATACGTCAGCGCTATACTCCTCCCGAACGGAAGTACGTCACTCGCAGGTGACTCGCGAGTCGTGCATCGCGCCAGAAACAAATATGTTTTCCCACCAGCGCTGGCTCCGATCTTTCACCCAGGTGTCTCGTTGGAGCATAAAATGCACTGCTGCCACCAACGAAAATGCAGCAAACAGTAAATGCTGTTTTTTGTAGCAACCGCATACACCAAAGCATGTTCCATTTCAATTACCCCGGAAATGAGGTAAAATATATTTGCATTTTGGGCGGGAGTAGAAAGATCGGATCGATATCCGATTCGCCGAGATGCATTTATGTGGCCTAATGTAAATGGAACGGTTTTAACAAATCAGATAGCTATCGTATCAGAGACAACACATGAAGTGACCAGGTGTAAAAAGGCCCTAATGCAACGTTGGTTGCTAACTGGAACTTAAAACACCTTAAAGTGCTTTGGTTTAAAGGGATTAACCGAACACTAGAGGTGCTTGGCCCCCTTTCATTTACCAGAATAGTTCAGCTCCAGTTTCATTTTTATTTGCCCCAAATGTAAGTCAGTTATGGTGTCCGGTGCAACATATTTTGCCCCATATATAGTCAGTGCGATGAGGCATTTTTGGTATCCAAAGAGCTTAACACATTTTGCTTGCTCCTTTTAATTTAAGGTCAGCCACAGTTTCCTTTCCTTTGCCCCAAATATTCATTCAGTCAAGACATTTTAGGCCACGTTCACACTGCAAGTCTTAACGCTCAATTCGGATATTTTGCTCAGATCTGATTTTTTTGTTTGGCTGTTCACATTACCTTTTAAAATGTGGCCTATATCAGATACCAGTGTGAACAGTTTGCTGTTTCGAACTGACCCGCACGCGCAAACGAACAATAACGACGACGTCACACGCAGCACGCCGTTGCGCTAAAAAGTTAGCGAGGTCATTTCTTTCAAAATGTTTGTGTAATGGCAGCACAGAGACGCAGTGTTTTGAAAATTTTCGGATGTCCAGGGCAACTTTTAATTATTTGATCCATTTTGTAGGCGTAGTCACGTTCCTGTGCATACTCGCCGGCGCATAATTGAGACGGATGTCGATGTAAATTGACAAAAATCTACCTTGGTCGTTCACACTGTGGCCACATAGGAAAAAAATCAGATTTGGGTCTGATTCAGGACCACATATGGAAGTGGTCTGAATCTGATTTGAAGAAATCTGATTTGAGGGTTCACACTACTCCTGAAGAAGTCTGACCTGGTCACTTGACCCCAAAAAAAATCAGATTTTGACCACTTTTACCTGCAGTGTGAACGGGGCTTTAGTGCCCAGGGCAAAATTATATGCTGTCTCATACTGTATTTAGCAAACTTTGGACACCAAAAGTGCTTTGGTTCAATGGGATTAACCTAACAGAAGAAGTGTTTGGCCCCCTTTTATTTGCCAGAATACTTCAAACTTCAGTTTCACTTTTTCCCCCCAAATGTAAGTCATCTCAGGCAGCTTTTGTATACGGTGCGACATCTTTTGTGCCAAACATATCAAGTGAGTATGACTATACCATATCTGGTATATGATGCATTACGGCACGTTTGCTTATAGCTAGCAAAATTTGGACGCAAAATTTTCCAAGGAGTGCTTAGCCATTTTTCAGTTCTCAGAATATTTCAACCCCTGTTTCTTTTCTTTTGCCTCATATTAAAGGCACTTTTAGTACCCAGGACAAAATGTTAAGTAGTGGATGATTATCAGTCTACGATGTAGTTTGTGTGGATTCACTGATCGAGCCTATATACTGTAGCTTCACCAAATCTCGACAATTATTTGCGTATCTGGACCGTATCTTGATGAGAATGTAATCACATGGATACAGACTTGTATTTAAATGCATCACCAGACGGGAAACGGAATTCTGTTTACTGTATCGTGTGAGAATATGCAAATGAGCTCGGAATATTCATTTGTCTTTTAGCGATGTTCCTGATTTTCAGCTCTTTTATGCAAAAGATGGTCGCTGCATCATAAATCTCGCAAATGTTCAGCGCTCCGACTTCGGAAGTCATGGACCTGACGCGTTTTGATGTAATATCGTGAGACGTTAATGTTTTGGATGCGTGATGTGGCTCGGAGAGACAGATGTATTCACATTTCTATCACATCTGGCTAAGATGGTTTATGACATTTGGTTGTACATCTGTTTTAGATACGTCTTGGGTGCATTTACGGTATTTCAGAAGGATTTTATCCGGCATATTCTTTTGGATGTAGATGTACAGAGTATAATTGTCCTCGATAAGGACAATTGATGTCCTTGATGGAAAATGGAGCCGATTAACAGTGATTTCGATAAATTACAATTAAATGAGATGGAACGTATATGGCATGTAGGGAAACTATGATGACAAATTGCAATAGGAGCATAAATATATAAAATATAGATGTGGCGTCTTAATAAACTGGTTATACGGTGATTAAAGCTGTATATGTCACAGTGGTGTGGATGAATACAAGGATGCATATGGATATAGAATTAGAAGTCATTATTCATCACATCTACATTACAGCAGAGTGAAATGCTTTCTTTATACTTTGGAGGTTTGGGTCAGAGCACAGGGTCAGCCATGATACAGCCCACCTTGAGCAGAGTGGGTTAAGGGCCTTGCTTAAGGGCCCAACAGTGGCAGCTTGGACCCTGATTTTCCCATTAACAACCCAGAGCTTTAACCACTTGAGCTACCACTTGTCCTAAATGTTATATAAGGGTAAAGTGCAAAAATGTGCATGTAATGCAAGAGCCCAGACTTTTTTTTGGACTTGCGTCCTATTCGCTGAACCCTGCAGGAAGAAGCTCCTCCTCATCCTCTCTGTATCATCTTGTATCTAGGCCCAAGTCTTAGTAATTTTACAGGCACCGATCATTCATTCATTCGTTCATTTTCTACCGCTTATCCGAACTACTCGGGTCACGGGGAGCCTGTGCCTATCTCAGGCGTCATCGGGCATCAAGGCAGGATACACCCTGGACGGAGTGCCAACCCATCACAGGGCTCACACACACACACTACGGACAATTTTCCAGAGATGCCAATCAACCTACCATGCATGTCCTTGGACCGGGGGAGGAAACCGGAGTAAACCCCCGAGGCACAGGAGAACATGCTAACACACACAATCAAACCCCCAACCCTGGAGGTGTGAGGCGAACGTACCAACCACTCTCTTATTGTTCCAACCTATTACAAAGATTTGATTGGTCATCTGACCATGATCATAAATCCATGATCACATTCCATATATAGTTTCAAAGGTCTTCAGGCACTTTTTGTGACCGATTAAGGTGGCTTTGTCTGCATGCTTATGCACAAGTCAACTGAAAATGCTCACCAGTCCAGTAGGTGGTTGTAGTACGGTATGTTATAAGCTGCTACATTCTATATATCAAGAAAATTGTTCTTATAAGCGTGCATACTGAGTGGTAGAGAATCTGGAATAACCGATTTCCAAATCCTTACTAATTGAAAATGATCCCATTCTAAATGCTTTGTGTGGGCGGGGCTACAGAGATCCGGTTATATAACGAATCATTTAATATACATTTTGTTTTTATTTCCAGCAGTCTAATTAAAACGACGGTAAATAAAACGCTGAAATCGGCTTCTATAGCGTTGACCGTATTGTATCTTGGTGCAATGGTTTGTACTGTACGTGTGTTTCATGTGTAGCTTCTCGATGTCTTTTGTCTTTACCTCATTTGCTCCCTAGCTTATTTTTCCCCCTCTAGCTGTCCTTAGCTTAATGTATTCCTTTGTTTACCTCATCATTTGTTTCTCATGTATTTCTTATTACTATGTTAGTCTTCTTATAACGTATTAAGCTGTTAGTGGAATTTACTTTTCTGCTCTTTGTTAATGGATCTTGTGAAGCTTTAGATACATCAAGCCCGCTTGTGTGTATCCGCTCCTATTTTTCTTTCGTTGCATGTGTGTTTTTTTTGTGTCATGTATCGCCGCTGCACTAACGATGAGCCCCTGATAGCCCTCATGCTATGCCTCAGAGATCACATACAGTCATGAGATCAGTCAAATCCCGCGTTTATAAACCCGCCGAACAAGAGCGGGCCAGACCTAATGCTGAAATAGTGTTTGTTCGATTATTTATCACGTCCTGGAAATGATAAAAGCCTCGCGAAGGAAATCTAGTAGTGAAGCAATGATATCTAACATTTATTTTCAGCACTGCGTCGATGATGTATCTGATGTCAATTTAATTCCCAGCAGTCATTCCTGGAAAGCCTTGCGGGTAATAGCAGGCTGTCCCTGGATGGCACCCGGTTGCCACGGTGACGTAATGATGCCGGATGCACCCCCACGGCAGCTGGTGGTTGCCAGGGCGACGGTGCTCGCCGGCCTCGTTTGTCAGGAATTACATCATCGAAGGATGATGTCATCGTAGTAGTGTATTCCCAGAGCGATGTGGGAGGCGTGCCAAAATGGATCTCTTTAATGGCTATCTGATGTCTACTAACCCAGATCGGACCCACACACACACACACACACACACACACACACACACACTCTTTCCATGCGAGGTACTACACTAAGCACTCACCCGATCATAAAGATAGCTATATCGTTGTTGTTCTCCATTTAGCCATAAATAACTATCGACATCCAGCCTTTCTCCATCTTCCAGACATGCTTATTAGTTTTATTTTTTTCCATTTATTGCTACAGTCAGTGCTCATGTCATATCTAAGCATCATATCTCAGATTTATTATATTCTCATATATCTTCGGTTTTATACTCTTGCACCCTAAGTCACATTGATCTGCAAATCTGGCCTCCATTAGTGAAGCGCGTCCCGAGTTCAGCGTCCTTACTGTAATATTTACACCGTGCACTTGTGCTTGATTTTCAATTCTCTCATAAAGATGTCATGGGTGAATATATTGTGCTTCCCGTCGGCCTGTAAAACGCAGCCTGATTGATCTCTAGTGTTAATGAGGCCGTGTTTAGCTGGCGTACAGTAAGTCAAGCGGGCAGACGCGGCCTTTATCCATTGTTCAGTTCTTCCTTTGTTATTTAAAAGCTTGCCTGTGTTATCATATCAGGGGTAAAGGGGTGAGACGGCACATCAGGGCTTTTTCTCTATCTGAAAACAAGAGCCTCCTGAGGGAATAGTGCACTTTGGGGGTGTGTGTGGGGTGTGTGTGTGTGTGGGCTTCATGGGACACATGCGTTGAATGAAGCACATTTTCCACCTCTCTCTTTTTTCCTTTATTTTTATTTCTTCATTTCTTTTCTCTTTCTGCACTCATTCTGTCCTGCTCTTTTTTACTTTCAGCATCTCAACATCTCTTATTCGCACTTGCATTCTCTTTTGCACTCCTTCTTTCCTTACAACCCGTCCAGGAAATGGCTGTACTCCACGGTTGCCATGCCAACTGCCTGCAGCCCGGGTGGTGTGCGGCGGGAAGCGTGATAATGACATTACTCTCGCAGGGCTAAGTGCGCTCATCCTTCACTTCTCTCGCTCGGTCTCACTCTCGCTCTTTTCCCAAATCCTTTCTATTCCTGTCTTCACTTCCTTTATCTATTTATCCCTTACTCCTGCACCCCAACCTCTCTCTCTCTCTCTCTCTCTCTCTCTCTCTCTCTCTCTGTGTATATGTGTATGGGTGTGTATACGTGTGTGTGTGTGTGTGTGTGTGTGTGTGTGTGTGTGTGTGTGTGTGTGTGCGTGTGTGTGTGTGTGTGTGTGTGTGAGAGAGAGAGAGCAAGAGCGAGAGAGCACAGAATAATACGTACCAGCGGTGATTCTCCTTGCATCACCAAGTGTGCAGGGGGGAGGCTTTGGAATAGAAAACTCCTCCCTCTTCCCATCTCTCTCCCACACACACACACACACACACACACACACACACACACACACACACACCATGCACAAATTATAGTCACACACACTCACTTGTCCCCCTGCTTTGGTTAGAAATGAAGCAGCGGTGTTTAACAAAGGCGTCCTGGATGCTTGAGGCTGGCTCACTGTTTTTCACCTGACCTAATGGTGCGTAAGTGTGTGTGTGTGTGTGTGTGTGTGTGTGTGTGTGTGTGTGTGTGTGTGTGTGTGTGTGTGTGTGTGAGAGAGAGAGAGAGAGAGGCAGTAAGATAGAATCAGAAGGGGAGGGAGAGAATGTGAGCGAAAGTGCTGTCAGCCATTTTTTTCCTCTCCCTGCCTCATTTTTTTTTTCCTCCTCCTTTTTTTCCCTTGCTCCTGATTGGTGGATGAGATTTAGCTAATTACCTCCAGCGTCGTTGATGTTCCATCTCTCTGCTTGTTTTCTTTGCATCCTGGATGGATGGATGGATGGATGGATGGATATGTGCGACGTGCAGCTGGAGAGTGCTCCGTGAGAGCCTGAAGTCATAGCATCCGGAAGGTTCTTCGGAGATAGAGCTAGCGTGTGTGTGTGTGTGTGTGTGTGTGTGAGAGAGAGAGAGAGAGAGAGATAGCAGGAGCGAGCAGGATGCTAAAATTTCGCTGCGCTCCTGCGCCTCCATTATGAAGCCATTAGTGAGCGGCGGCCATGGAGTCTCCAGCCAGGCTGATAAAAGCCCTGTAAGTATCGACCTTCGACTGCCACTGATCAGATTAACATGCTTCGCTGAAGGAGCGATGGATGGAGTCGAACAGATGGATGGATGAAATGATGGATGGATGCATGTATGTTTTTAGATGGCTGGTTGTGTGATTCGGTGGTCATGGAGATTTGTGTTTGTATGTGGCTCCGTGTAAAGCTGCATTTAAATGCATGCTTTTGTGTGTGTGTGTGTGTGGGGGGGGGGTTAAGTATATCCTGCTGGTGCATGTATAAGTAGGTTTTTTCAACTAGAACCAATTAATCTCATTTGTCCAATGGTTGTGTAATGTGTGTGTCCCTCTCTCTCTCTCTCTCTCTCTCTCTCTCTCTCTCTCTCTCTCTCACACACACACACACACACACACACACACACACACACACACACACACACACACAGCTGCTAGCTGGAGCATGCTTAGGTAAGGGTACTGTGTGTCAAGAATATGAAGACAGGTGTGTGTGTGTGTGTGTGTGTGTGTGTGTGAGAGAGAGAGAGAGAGAGAGAGAGAGAGAGACTTGAAACCATAAGGTGTGTGTGTTGTTTGCTGATAGCTTCTTGATATTCACCAGTTGGTTAAGTGTGTCACTGGTGACTGTGTACACACACACACACACACACACACACACACACACACACACGATACTGAATAGATTCACCCCATTTGTCCACGTTAACTGTTTAGATTTCTTTTTTTTGTTTGTTTTTTCATTTTGCTCTCCAACGCTAACACTTATACCTGCTTATAAACTAGATTCAGCGACTAGGATCTGCTGTGTGTCACCACAGACTTCCTGTCAGACTCCCATTGGCTGTAACACTCTTCTTGCTACTAGCTGTAGATGAGCTCACACTGTGCAATTCATTCATTTCTGGGGGAAAAATAACAAACAGATAAAATTGCGTCTTTAAGCTGATTGGCGGTTGTTGCCGAGCCACTAAATGAGTCAGAGATTAAGAGTTAAGGACTAAAACATTGTAATGAGACAGATTTCTTTATTATAGTTATTGAAACTATAATTTAAATATAATATATTTTAAAAATTAAATGTGTACAAAAATGTAGCTTAGGTTGAAATAGTGAAGGGTTTCTTTAAGCTGTATGGCTTCTTGTGCCTTAAAGTGTGTGTATGTGTGTATTTGTGTGTGTGTATATTTGTTTGTGTGTGTCTGTGTCTGTGTGTGTATTTGTGTGTAGGTGTGCAATTGTGTGTGTGTGTGTAGGTGTGTATTTGTGTGTGTGTGTATATTTGTTTGTGTGTGTCTGTGTCTGTGTGTGTATTTGTGTGTAGGTGTGTATTTGTGTATGTGTGTGTATATTTGTGTGTATGTGTGTGTATATTTGTGTGTATTTGTGTGTGTGTATATATTTGTTTGTGTGTGTCTGTGTCTGTGTGTGTGTATATTTGTGTGTGTGTGTCTGTGTCTGTGTGTGTATTTGTGTGTAGGTGTGTATTTGTGTATGTGTGTGTATATTTGTTTGTGTGTGTCTCTGTGTCTGTGTGTGTATATTTGTGTATGTGTCTGTGTATTTGTGTGTGTGTATATATTTGTGTGTCTGTGTGTGTGTGTGTGTGTGTGTGTGTGTATATTTGTGTATGTGTGTGTGTGTGTGTGTGTATACATTCATGTCTCTATAGAGTTGTTTCTCTTTCCACTTTTTATTCCTGAGGAACATTTTGGCTTGATGTAGGTGTTGCCTTTTCAGTTTAAGAGAAAGCATCGCAGTCAGAGCTGTGTCTCTTATTTTCTTCCAAATTTCTTTCCCTTCCTGCATCCAAAACTCTGATCATTTATTCTGTTCATAGAGTCCTAGTATACATTTCTAAAGTTTATTATGCAAGTTTTAAGTTACGTTAGAGTTACGTAAGTTAAGTTCATTACGTGTTGTCAACTTACAACTAGCATTTGTTCATTTTTTTGTTTTGTTCAAAATTCTAAAAACTAATTTTTTTTTTTTAATCCAATCGATATTTTTTCACTCTGGTGTCAAGCAAGTTAGATCGCTGGATTGATTAGGACTTCAGGAATTGGATAAATGCCTCCTAATGTTAAATTAACTGAACACTGATTTTCAGTTCAAAAAGAATTAAATGAAATTTGTGAATAAAATCTGTGCTCTGTGTTGACATAAAAATCATGTATATATAACCTAAGCCTAAGGAAACAAAAAAAAAAAAAGTTAACCAAAACTCCAGAGTAATAAAAATATGATGTTTCTCATTATCAGCCAACATTTTACCTCAGAAACTGAAAATCATAATCACTACAATGAACAAGTCCAATACACACCCAACTATTGTTTTATTTATTTGTTTGTTTTCCTATTTATGTTCAGTCAGTTTACATGAGATTAAAAGGAACCTGGCTTAGCAACATTAGCGTGTCCTTTAAAACGGGACCTAAATCTATAAAAGTGCTGCAAAGGCAATTAATCCAGCCAGGTCTGTCAATGGGTTTGTTTTCAACAGGGGAAAATGAGCTAATTATGGAACGGCCGAACGGCTCCTCTGTTAGCATCGATTTAGCGGTGTGTAACACAGCCTTTTAACGTTAGCATGCAGCGTTACATGTTTTCGTACTGGTTCATTGCTTATAATGGGTTTTAACCGGTTCGATTAAACTTTGAGACCCTGTCAGCCATCCATCCACTGGTGGTCTGTCTGGAGAGTTTTGTGCTTTCACTTGTGATGTTTATGTGAAGTTTGTTCGTTTCTATTGACCAGTTTGTTTGTCGAAATTGTCCATTTTTTCACGGCATCTAGTTCTTCATAATGCTCAAATTATCACTGGGAAATTTTGTTGAAATCTTTTTGCTAGTTTGCTGCTTGCTAGTGTGAAAGCAAGCAAGTCAGAATGTTACAAAGATCACAAACTGCGATTTTGTAGGAATTTCTATGTTTATACTGTAGTCATTTTGGTCACCTTGCTGTTTTAATGGAGTCGCTGATATCGGTCTTTACCAGTGTTTAAACATTATGAAACGTATGTGGTGTTTATGCATATGAGGATATCTGCTCTGTTTTTATGTGACTCCCTGCTGAACTGCTTTAATCTCTTGATCCCCTCGGCTCAGAAAAGTGAGAGGCCCCTGGAGTGTTGCTAAGGCTTATGGGATAGCTGTGAAGCCTTTGGTCCTCCAATGTCAGCCGTTTTTTTTTTTTTTTATAATAAAACACACATTTGTACACACACACACACACACACATCACAGCATGCATTTTGTACTTTTAAGTACACCAGTTCTCTAGTAATGTAGGTCTTCATGAATCAAGCTGCTTATAAGCTGGGTGTGTTTAAGTAGGGATTTGCGATTCTTACAGGAAAACGCTGCCTCGTACACATTCGCGTTAACTTTCAGCTTTTTAAAATGCCAACTTTGTGTCCAACATGTCTCTAGACACCTGCTGTAGTTGATCAGCTGAATTACTCTCATCTTTTCTTCCTGAAACTGTAAACGAGACACAACAGAATTGCTGTTCCTGGCTTCCATCTAATCACTGATTTACTGGCCAAGCTCGAGAGAGAAGCATGTGTCCTCATTACCATCAGTCTACCCACATAGAGACAGGAAAAAACAGTCACTCTCTTAGTCTGGGGAAGGCATTTTGTTGGCATGATTTGAGTCCACTCGTTCCAGTTAGACGGAGGCTTCACTGCAAGGTAATACGATCTCTTTTTTCATCCTGATGAAGCATTTCTATCCTCGTAGGAGTGGTCTAACAGGATGACCCCATCCACAAGGCACAAGGCAACACCGAATGGTTTGATCGGGACAACAGTTATGTAAATCACACATGATGAGCTTCACAATCATCGAGCATATATAAGGTTTTAGAGAAGCTCTTTCCATCACCATCATCAGCGCACTAACTGAGCGAAGCACTTACCTGAAGACTCCATGCCATTAAAGTTGTTCCAGCTGCTTGTGGTGGCCATGGCGTATCTTTTCTTTAATTTATCACTTGTCTAAGTGTCCATTCTGTCCCTTAATCCAGCTTTCTAATGCCACATCCAGGTCACTTTTACTCCTAATATGGCTTTCAGGTGTGGTGTAAAACAAAAGCGCTAACCATCCATGGCCAGGAGTCCAAGTGAATACAATTGCCTGTGTTTACTAGGTGGAATGGCTGGTATGTTCTCTCTTAGTTCCTGATGTCCCTGTTAGTTACAGTACAGTGACACCAGCCAATTGGGGGGCATCTTTGAGCTCATGTACTGTATGCAGAAGGAGGTTGATGGCACATTTCTAATGTGGGATGGGGATTGGCCAAGGCAGGGCTAATTTGATGTAATGATGTGGTAGCCTAGTGGTTAAGGTGCTGGACTGCCAAACGGAAGGTTGTGAATTCGATTCCCATGTCCACCAGTTTGCCAATGCTGGGCCCCTGAGCAAGGCTGTTAACCCTCAATTGCTCAGTTGTATAAAAATGAGATAAAATGTAAGTAGCTCTGGATAAGAGCGTCTGCTAAACGCTGTAATTGTGTAAATTTGAACAATATTGCTGTTCTGCACATAGTGATTTGTAAGTGTTGGGGTTCTCTTGGTTGTGATGGCTCATTTGAACAGTTTTGAGGTTTTGTTGATGCTGAGTATCTTATGTGATATGAGATTCTGTCAATGATAAACAGCTTATTTGTGGAATGATGAGGTTTGGTTATATAAAATGGCTTGTTTATGGGGTGCTGGGGTTCTGCAGATGTCTAATGAATTATTTGAGGAGCGATGGACCCCTATGGATTTATTTGAAAGGGTTTGAAGCTCACTCAATGATAAATGGATTTTTTGAGGCACATGGGGTATCTGTCAATGCTTGATAGCTTGGTTAACATATTTAAAGGTTTTATTTAATAGAGAAAGTATTATTCAAGCTGTTGCTTGAAGATTGTTGGGATTCTACAAATGACAGATGGCTCGTTTGAGAGGTTTGAGGATTCTGGCTCTTTTGATGGGTAATGGAGTTATGATGATTGTGATTTTTTTTTTTTTTTTTTTTTTGGTTAGTTTAGCATTATAGGTTTGTAGAAGGAAGTTTTAAGTTTTATGGATATTGAGGTAGTATGAGGGCAATGACCTATTCAGGGTGCATTGTCTTATTCTCACCATTTGTTGTCTTTTTGTCACCATTTTATGCGTAATGAATGTGGCCGGTTTGAAGGATTTTGTTGGTTAATGAGTGTTGAGGTTATGTGGATGGTGAAGGAGGCTTGGTTGGTAGGAATCGGTTAATGCAAACTGCTTATCAGAGGGTTTTTTTTAAGTTTGCAGATTCTGAAATGATCATTTAAGAAGCATTGACTCTGACAGATCATTTGAAGGGTGTTGACAATATGGCAATAGAGATTAACTTGTTTGAGGAACATGGGCTTCTTTGGATACTGAATATGAAATTTTTGCAGTTACCCAGAAAAACTCAGTGACCAGGCCATTCTAGTTTCCTTTTAATTAAAGTAATGTGATGGGCACATGGTATATCACCCATCAGAAAGAGTAATTTGTCTCGTGCTAAAGGTAAATGCATTCTTGTGATATATGCTACTCTTTTAGGATATATGTATTAGATCACTTCTTGAGATTAGCTTACAGTAACAAGAGGATCAAAAGTAGGACCAGGAGGATTCTGGGACAAGATAGTGTAGATAATGAATCTAGTTCTGAATTTTAATTTTGCCGAGTATAATCACTCTCTGTAGAGTCATCTTCTTCCCCTTCTTCTGCTTGTGCCTATGCGACATTTCTCTCTCATCCCTTTAATTACCAGCTGGTTTGAAGAACTTTGTAGCACATGGCGACAAAGTAATTTAAAAAATTTCGCACTTCTGTTAGATCTTTTCCCACTTGTTTTCATGTGAAGGCTATGGAGGTTGTCAGTGGTGTAATTAAAACACTGCTATAACACCTCTTGGTGCAAATGAAATTCCTCTAGGAAGGATCTGTGAAATCCATGTGCAAATCAGTTCCATCCTCAAACAAAGAGACACCTTTTTCGAAATCTCTATTAAATCTGTTTATCTGTATTGTACTCATCCATGAAATAGTAACCGCTGCTTCATTCACATTATCAGAAGTTTATAAGCAGGCAGGAACCTCAGGTTTTTGTGAATTGGGTGTGACGTTGCAGAGGTCACGGTCGCTTTGGTTTTGTATTGGAGATAAATATGTGGTTAAATATGTAGATTGATGTACTTACCTTGCATTAGAATTCATTGCTCAAAATGTTGAGCCACGATACAGCTCACACTTTACTATAAGCGACAAGTACAGTAGGGCAAAGATCTGTTGTAAGGGAAAATTACTTCTAGGGTGCTTTCACACCTATAGTTCAGTTCATTTGGTTCAGACCAAAAGCAAAAAATGACACATTGTAGCTTTTTAGCAGTTTTTGGTTCCTTTTCACACCACACTGATCGTTCTGTTCCGCACCAGTTGAAACGAACCAAAATGCAGTCATGTGATAACATCCACATCACTCATTGGCCACATGTATTTCCTAAACTGCTTCTTGATTGGTCAGAATAAACGTGCGGGAAATTTCAATGAAACTCCGGAAGTAAACAAAAAGAGGACAATACAGCATACAGTACACCACGGAGAGACGACTGTGCGCTGCGATTATGTTCGTGGTTGTAATCTACTACATCGCTTGTATACAGCATTCTATGTAAAGTCTTCATTTTCAGAATGAAGCGCGGATGCGGCTTTAAAATATCATTTTAATGCACCGCAAACGGCGAAGACGCATCGCAAGACATTTCAGGAGGCGGCGAGCATTACTTTTGTGAAACAGTGACATGCTCATCTTCCGAAAATATTGCCAACGACCCACTACGGCAGCTGGTTTAGTCCAAAATGCGCAATACTTTTTGCAGTTAGGTCTATTCGATCTCGGACCATGTTCTCACCACAAACGAACTGTATCAGAGTTCGTTTGAAAGCGTACCGAGACCACCTCTTCAAGGAGGTCTCGGTACGCTTGTTTAGTCCGCTTTTGGTGCGCACCAGAGTTTGATTGCTGCATTCTCACCTGCCCAAACGAACCGCACCAAATGAGCAATCGAACTCCGGTACGATTCAACCGAACTAAACAAGGCAGGTGTGAAAGCACCCCTAGAGTCAAATAAAGATTTCCTGAGCTTATCCCACTGGTGGAATCTGTGAAGGTTGTATATAGACACCGTTTGAGAGGAGTATAGCGCTGACGTATGTGGCCTGAACAACCACATTCATTTACACCTGTCCAGTTTCATCTGAAACGCGTCCCAGACCACCTCCTGAAGTGGTTTGAACCATCGGATTTATATCCGTCTTGAAACCGTTTCGGAGGGCATTTAGACCTGGTCTTTTTACCAGGGATAGCTATCGGATCACAGAAAACGCATTAAGTGAACAGGTGTAAAAAGCCCCTAATTGTTTCCCCATTGCTACTTGTAGGTATTTTATCTTAGCCCTCCAATGTAAATACCATGATCAGCCATCAGTGAAGTGTGGAGCCAGTATGGTTTTCTTTGCTGCACTCCCAGTTTCAGTATCTAGCTCAAGGTCTCTGTATCTGCCGAGGCTGGGAGATTGTTTCCTCTCTCGGATATCTCCCAGGAGGATCGGCTGCATTTCCGGCATGTCTACGATTAGAGGGGCGGAAATTAGGTCAGATGCATTTTATATGAAAGCTATACTCAGCTGACTGAAGACATGCAATAGCATCTTTAAAAAAAAAAAAAGCCTATTTCACTCACAGATACCCTCAGACAGGAATGGAGCCAGAAGTCTGAGGTGCTGCTTTTGGAGATTAGCCGAAATTGGTTCTGGGGCTCTTATCAGAGTTCCATTGTCAACACTGTTCTTTGTGTTGAGACACCACAGAGGTTTTTTTTCTACAGCTCTGCTTTAGATATGTACACAGGGTCGAAAAACACAAGGGTTTTGTCTTCAAGGGTCGCACGGATAAATACCGTACCCAGCCTTGTGAAGTACAGTATGTTATTTAGTAATCGCCTTATAAGCACATGCTAATAATGAACTTTTTTCGTTCATGCACTGCAAATCACACTAAGGGGTGAAAATGCATTTAACATCTGTTTTTCTTCTTGACTATTTACACACCAAGTTTGAATCATTTGAGGAATACTGCACATACATAGATTTTTTGCAGTGTTTAAACAATCTGATATTTTTTCTTCTTTTTTCTTTTATTACCTCAGTTTACTCAGTTAGCATCATAGCATTTATTTCCTCAATTAGCGGCAAATCCACAGTTACCTCAGATTGTTTGAGCACGACGGCTTTCGTTAGATCGACTTGCTTAATTAGCACCATAGTATTTGATTCCTCAACTTGCTTAATTAGAGCCTTAGCATTTGTTACCTCAGCTTCTTTTAGCACCACAGCTTTATTACCTCAGTTTGTTCACTTAATAACATGTCCTTTGTTACATCAGCTTGAGTTCGCACTATAGCCTTTGTTACTTCACCTTGATTTAGTGTTTTAACCTTTGTTACGTTCACTTGCACATTTATCACCATAGTGTTTGTTACCTCATCTTCACTTAGCAGCATAGCCTTTGTTACCTCAATTCAATTTAGTGGCATAACTTTTTTTTTACTTTACAACATCCCTTTTATTACCTCAGCTTCCTCTATTAGCATAGTTTCAGATCCTTTTCATTACCTCATTTTGTTCAGGTAATTCCACAGCCCACATTACCACATTATTATTATTATTAGTTAACACTATGGCTTTAGCACTGTTAATCCCTAACATTTGTTACCTAAAATTTAATTAGCACCTTACCTTAGCATGTTCACCAAGCAGCAAATGTGTAAAGTTTTTTCTTGATTCTGTCAAGATCAGAGTCTGATTACTTATAATCTTTTTTTTTTTTTTATATATATAAAAGTGCTGTCTACCACACAGTCTAGCGCAATGCTCTATGTTGCGGATAAAACCGGCCGACTTGTAGATTTGTCAGAAGTCGCCAAGACGCAGTGATTTAACTGACAGCAGCGTTAGCCATGAATCCTGTTTACTGAGGGCTTGGTGGTGAGATGTGGAAGCCTAGATGAGAAGTGACTGCAGGCCTGGTTGACATTTTGTGCTTGTAGCTGGAGTGTCTGTGAGGTTGCAGGATGTTGTTTAACACGCTGCCTGCTCTTTTTGGAGCTTAGGCACTGTGTGAGCAAAGTTAATCTGAGGGCTTGTTTTGCTTTCCAGATCCTACTAGTTGTGCTTGCATCTCAGTTTCGGTGGTTCATTTTGGAGGTTGTTGTATACTGCCCTATTATACTGTACATGTGCTTATGTTAAATTTTTATAGCATGGTATTTAGCTAACCTTTATCATACTGTGCACATGACATTTGCTAGATCAAGCTAGGGGAGACCACTAATAGCCTTATTAGCAGAATTAACATTAAGCACCCGAAAGTGATTATTTTCCAATCATAGCGCATCCTAAAGTGTTTTATTGTTCTTGTACTACAGCAGTTTTCCAGCAATTACAATTTTTTTTCTAAAATGATGTCATATTTAAAAAAAATGATCTTTTAAAGTTATGTTTAATTAAATGGAATGTGTGTGTAAAAAAAAGAAGAAGAACAAGAGAGCAATAAGAACCATCGTTGTATTTTTTTTTTTATCTTCTTCCAGCTCCCAGCAGACTTCAGCAGGCTACACTTGGCTGACGGGATCCACCCCCAGGTGACCCACGTCTCCTCCAGTCTCTCAGGATGTAGCATCACCAGTGACTCCGGGAGCAGCAGCCTGTCCGACATCTACCAGGTAGCACGATGTACTTTTTGTTAACGTCTTTCAGACATAAACCCTTTCCAGATCCGATGAACCCTTACACACTTTATTACATTGTCCATGTCTTTATAATTTCCCTTTCCTAAATTATTGTTGCTGAGTAATCCTTTCTTTTTAATAACAGCCTATGTGATTGTGAGGACTTCATTCTCTCAGTCAATATTTATCATTTAAATATTTTTAACTCCTATGAGCCATGATATGCTATTGGATCATGACATCTTGTTTAAAGAGCGCTGACCCGTGTTTAACTCCCCATATGTGTGTGTCTGTGAGGCTTCTTCAGCTCTGATTAATTGTGTTTGGCTTTGTGTTTGCTCCCCTGCTTAATTGATTTACTAAGTACATTTGTGATGTCCTCATGGATTAGAATGCTGTGTGCAAGTGTGTGTGTGAATTCTGTAGTGTTGGCCTGATGGTCACCTATTGAAGTCTTGTTAGTTGCTTTGAGATGTTCTAGTAAAAGGAGCCTTTTTCTTACACTTCTGTTCTATTTCTCCTTCCCTCACGCCTACAGCGTGCTGACACTCTCTTCTGCACTCCTTACTCCCCCACTGGACTCCTAACACCCGACTGCAATCTTCACTCTCCACACCTTCTACCCTCACCCCCACTGCATTCCTAACACTTCCTATGGCACTCCTGACTCCTCACATTCCACTGCACTCCGAGAACACTACGTACTGCACTCCTTACTTCCACACCCCCTATCATCACCCCTTAATACATTCTTTACTCCCACATCTCCTACTTTTGAAGTGACGTGATATACGGCTAAGTAAGGTGACCCATACTCAGAATTCGTTCTCTGCATTTAACCCATCCAAACGCACACACACACACACACACCATGAACACACACCCGGAGCAGTGGGCGGGTTTAGTGCCTTGCTCAAGGGAACCTCAGTCATGGTATTGCCGGCCCTGGACTCGAACCCACAACCTTAGGTTTAGGAGTCAAACTCCCTAACCATTAGGCCATGACTTCTTATACTCACTTGACTTACTTCTAATACACTCCTTACACTGCCCCCCCCCCCCCGCACTGAGTCCCAAACCCCCACTGAACAGCTTACTCCCATACCTCCTAACCTCACCCCACTACACTCCTGACTGATTATCCTTACTGAACGTCTGACTCCCACACCTCCTTCACTCACTCTCCGCTGCCACTTCAACCTCCTAACATTTCCTACTGCACTCCGGACTCCTAACACCTTTTTACCTAATGCACCTCTGACAAGCCACACCTCAGTCTCTGGGGAAATGCTGAAGTTTTGGCACCCAGATAAAGCTCCAACACTGAGTTTTCTAGAGTAGAGATCTTGATTCATTTGTAAAGCATCCAGACAGCTGGGTGCTCGTGTTGTCTCCCTGAAGGTATCCCGTAGTGCTTTGGGACTCCGCCATTAAAAAAAATTGGCCCTCGTTCTCAGCGACGCTAGCAATATGGCTTCCTTTTTTTTTCGCATTTAAATAAATCATTACACAAGTTCTTCAGAGAGGCTTGAAAGCATTGATCCAAGAATAGCCGTCTGAATTATTAATGATCACTTCACGCTCATCTGAGCCGTCCAAACAGCGCTGCGGATTGCACTCAGCGGCTGAAAAATAGATTGGCCCGTTTATCGGCGAGGAAAGGATTTACAGCGACTGCCAGCATCTTCCCTGATTAGCTCTTAATGGTTTTCAAGGCAAAACATCTCTCCAGCTGCTTAACGTACATCACTCATTATTGTCGATTTACACCTTGGCTGAAATCAGCAGGGAGCATAAATTGAATAAATCCAGTGTCCTGATGTGGTATATTTGGGTAGCTAAAAAGTATATTCTGGAATTGTTGTGATTCATGGTCCAAGGCATTATATAACACCGTAAAGGTTCCTGAATATACAGTAGGTCGTGTTATAACGTCAATATTGTGAATAGAACTTTTCTCTTATTTTAATGCAATAAAATAAATAATAAAAAAAATTACTTGCTATACCGTGAACTATATTTATCTACAAAAATATTTACTTTATTAACAATATTTTTTTGTATTTTTTTATTTTTTGCTGCGATGTTGCTTTTTAACAACAAAAAATTATTTGACTACAGAAAATATCAGAAAATGGTCTAAATTTTATTATTATTATTTTTTTTAAAGATATTTGGATTTTATTAACATGCAAATTAGGATTCAGTATTTAAAAACAAGACAAAACAAATAAATTGTCAAATAAATAAAGATGGATATTTTGGAAAGAAACAAAAAGCCAGAAAATTGGATAAATATTAAAATAGAGACATTAAGTAAAAAATAAAATACAAAATAAATGTAAATTTCTAGGGGTTGTTTATCAGACATGATGATTAAAGACTGCTGATTGAGATTTAGACATCATGATGGGAAAATCTGTGCAGGATCCAGCCTTAACTTGACCTCTAACATGAGCCACAAGGTCGAAGGTTTGAAATCAACCCCCAAATCCTGACCTTTTGATATGGCTTTCTTAAGCAATAAACAGACATGCACCACTGGGTGGGAGGGTCTTTCTGCTCACCCCACTCTCAATGACTCCACCCCATTGTGGAAAACCCCACCCACTCAGCTCCAGCTTGATTCTGAGTGGTTCTTTATGCCATAGTGTGTGAATATTTGATGAGTCTTTTGGATGTCGTTTGATTAGAAGTGACATGGTGCGACAGGACTTAGAAATTCAGCTTGTTTATACTCGGGCATTGTGAGGATGATGGTGAGGATGATGACTGGAGCGGATTTCTGTAGACGGTTCACACAGAGTGCATCGTGGGTGTTCTCCATTAGGCGAAAAGCACCTCTGAGGCAGGTGAGAGTCGTTACTCGTGGGCCGTATCACCATGTAATGGCTAATGCGTGGTGCACTGCTCTTTTGTTATAATAGTCTGTGAAGTGATCGAGGTAGGCGGCGGCCTGCGCTTACCTGCATGCAGAATAAGCCCCCGATGGCGGCGGAGGTCTTTTGAAGCAGGTGACGTTTGTTTTCTTTCTCCTCTTCTCCTTGCTGAGCGGCGGTTTTGATGTCTCGAGGCGTCTTGCGCCCTCAGAGGTGTGAGACGTGACCTGGTTGACCGTCTTTGTGTTGTTGTTGTTACGGAACTGACGAATAGGTTTTATGTGATCCCTGAAGACAAGTAGTTCTCTGTATTTTGTCATCTAGTGAGAAGTGGGTTCTCCATTTTTAAGCTTTTTGATTAAGCTTCTTTAAGTTTGACTATTCTTCATTTGCTGTTTTATTTTATACTTGGTTGTCTGTTTGATTGCTCGCCTGTTTAAGGAACTCCTGGATCTTAATTTTTGGTATTCCAGGATTTCCATCCATCCATACATTCATACATCCATGCATTTTCTTATCTTAAATTTACTTAATTTCAATGGCTACACCTGGATCTTTTTGGGCTTTTAGGTTATCCATCCATCCATCCATCCATCCATCCAATCGTCCGTACATCCATCCATCTCTCCATTCTATTTCTTATCTAGTATTGGTTTTATTGCAGTAGTTTTTGATACTACTCTTGGATCTTAGTTTTTAGATCATCCATCCATCCTTTTATCCATTTTTAAATCTTTCTGAAATGTACTTAATTGCAATAGCTAAACCTGGATCTTTTTGGGCATTCTGATTTATCTAACCATCCATCCCTCCATCCATCCATCCATCCATCCATCCATCCATCCATCCATCCATCTATCCTCTTATCCATCCATCTATCCTCTTATCCATCCATCTATCCTCTTATCCATCCATCCATCATCTCATCCATCTATCCATCCTCTCATCCATCCATCCATCCTCTTATCCATCCATCCATCCATCCATCCTCTTATCCATCCATCCATCCTCTTATCCATCCATCCTCTTATCCATCCATCCATCCGTCCATCCATCCATCCGTCCATCCATCCATCCATCCATCCATCCATCCATCCATCCTCTTATCTCATATTGGTTTTATTGGTTTTATCTCTCTCTCTCTCTCTCTTTCTCTCTCTCTCTCCTCTCTCCACCCATCTCTCCAATTTTCTATATTTGCTTTATTACTGTTTTGCGATAAGCAACATGCTGAATGTTTTGTTGGCTTAAAGTTATCAGACTTCATGAAATATGAAATCTGTTGCATGAGTTCTTCACCACATATATTTATAAACTGTATACAGGTTTTTTACATATGTATGATCTCTTAAGCAGCGAATGATACCCTATTACTGATTCTTAGAAAACACGCTTATTGACGGCGGTTCGACATTTCAGTCTTCACATTTTCCGATTACTGAAATGCATCATAGCTTTTTGTCTTTCACAAAATCAGATTTCTTGCACATTTTTTTGATTATTTTCTAGACATGTCAGTGAGACTGTTATGGTTTGACCTCTAGGCCACGGAGAGCGAGCCAGGCGACATGGACCTGAGTGGCCTGCCCGAGACCGCCGTCGACTCCGAAGAGGATGACGACGAGGAAGACATCGAACGTGCCTCCGATCCGCTCATGAGCCGAGACATCGTCCGTGACTGCCTGGAGAAAGACCCCATGGACCGCACGGATGATGACATCGGTGAGACACCCGCATGTGAATAAAACACATAACGAGAGACGGATGATTTTTGGCGATTGAAAAGGAAGTGTTGATTGAGACAGAAGTGTACAGGCTCAACTTTAGCAAAGTAACGAGGAGGGAAACATGAGGCAGGTTCATGTGATGGAGAAAAGTGGTTGGTGGTGGGTGGGGTAATATTTTTTCTAGGTCAGCTGCACGTCAGGGTTTCCCCGAGCGCATTAAACTTTGATTTGCAGGCCGTTGCTTCACGCTGACACTTTAACACAAACCAACCAGCACCCAGACACGCCTCGGGCAGGAAGGGGGCACATCTCTCTCTCTCTCTCTCTCTCTCTTTCTCACATACACACACACACCACACACACACACTCCCCCACCCTTCCCCCCTTTTCCAGCTCTGTCACTTGATTGGAATAAATGATTGGAAGACAGTGATCACATCCCGATGACATGACATTCCCTGATAAGGCACCAAACACTGATGCAAAAAAAGAAAAAATGAAAAAAAAAAAAACTTAATTATTTCTACAAATATATATAAGATAGTGAGAAGTGAACTTTGTGCACTAGTGTTGAACCAAGTATTAGTATTTTTTCTCTCTATCTGTCTCCTGTCTCTCTCTCACAGTTTCATTCTCTTTGTTTCTTTCTCACTCTCTCACACTCTCTCTCTCTCTCTCTCTCTCTCTCTCTCTCTCTCTTTGTGTCTCACTCAGTGTATTTTTCTTTACCTCTCTCTGTCTCTTCTGTTTCCTGTCGCTTGGTACACTCTGCCTTTCTCTCTCTCTTTTTCTCTCTCTTGTATAAAAGAAAAAGGACAAAATAATATACTAAGAGAGGATAAAATGATAGAAACATAACAGTACATAAATTAAGGATATAAAGAATATAAAGTCACTAGACACTTAGATATATCTCTCTCTCTCTCTCTCTCTCTCTCTCTCTCTCTCTCTCTCTCTCTCTCTCTCTCTCTCTCGAATTGTGTTTCAATGTGTATTCTCTTGGTCTCGTCCTGATCCACAGAGCAACTGCTGGAGTTCATGCACCAGCTTCCAGCCTTTGCTAACATGACCATGTCGGTGAGGAGGGAGCTTTGTGCTGTCATGGTGTTCGCCGTCGTCGAGCGAGCTGGAACCATCGTCCTTAACGACGGCGAGGAGGTCGGTCTTTATTTTATTTATTCCATTGCATTTATTTAGCAATGTAATCCCACTACGTTATAAAGATGCATATCTATACACACACACAATGTGACATTTATAGTGCAGAGAAAATTAACTTATCTTACAAACTTATCGTATGTTGTGTGTGTAGCTGGACTCGTGGTCTGTGATTCTGAACGGCTCGGTGGAGGTGACCTACCCCGAGGGTCGCACCGAGATTCTCTGCATGGGCAACAGCTTCGGCGTCTCACCCACTATGGAGAAAGAGTTCATGAAGGGAGTGATGAAGACCAAGGTGGACGACTGTCAGGTGAGACCTCGGACCTTGTAATAGATGCTATATAAATAACGAACCACCCCAATCTCTCTCTCTCTCTCTCTCTCTCTCTCACACACACACACACACACACACACACACACACACACACACACACACACACACACACACACACACACACACACACACACCCCACCCTTAAAGGTGGGGTTTCCGTTGTTTGAAAGTAGTCAGTGTTGATGTATAAAATCACCAAAACAAACACGCCCCTAACCCAAATGGGTCCCACCCCTGTATCGATCGGCTACACGTTAGTTTTGTTTTGTTTGGCGCCCCAACGCAGTTTTCTGAAGCATTTCTCAAACAACGGAGACCTCACCTTTAAGTCGTACAGAAGCCAAAAGCTTCCATGTGTAAAAAAAAAAAGAAAAAGAAAAATAAGAAATTCTGTCTGACAGAGTCTCCGTTGTCTTCTTTTCCAATTCCATTTAGTTCTTATAATAGCTTCTTTTATGCTGCATTAAAATAATGAATGTTTATATAATGGGAGTGAATTGGACAGAATTTGGCAATAATCTAATCTTTGGCAGCGTTTTAGTCCAACAGACTCATCAGCACATTTATGTGTCATCAGCAGCCCCGAAGCAGCAATTTAAAAAAGAGTTCTTGAAAACAAAACCTTTTGACCGTCTGCATCGTAAAGACCATCGCTGTACGGTCGAGTGCAAAAGTTTGCACACCCTTACTTTAAAGTATGCCATCTATTACATGCAAATTTTATTTCCTTCATGACTTAAGATGTTTTGTGTTTTTTTTTTTATGACTTTCTTTTGTTTCTTTCAGTTTTGACTGATGCTTTTCCCCTGTGATATTGTGATATTCTCCAGTATCTTTATTTTATTTAATCTTCTTTTACGTCTCTGAAATACATCAAAAGCAGTCATATTTTCACACTGACTCTTTAACAGATCTGAGCTTGACCGTTCCAGACTACGTGCTTTAAATAAAATTTAAATTAATCATGTTTTGAAAGTGGGGGGCACGGTGGCTTAGTGGTTAGCACGTTCGCCTCACACCTCCAGGGTTGGGGGTTCGATTCCCGCCTCCGCCTTGTGTGTGCGGAGTTTGCATGTTCTCCCCGTGCCTCGGGGGTTTCCTCCGGGTACTCCGGTTTCCTCCCCCGGTCCAAAGACATGCATGGTAGGTTGATTGGCATCTCTGGAAAATTGTCCGTAGTGTGTGTGTGTGTGAGTGAATGAGAGTGTGTGTGTGCCCTGTGATGGGTTGGCACTCCGTCCAGGGTGTATCCTGCCTCGATGCCCGATGACGCCTGAGATAGGCACAGGCTCCCCGTGACCCGAGAAGTTCGGATAAGCGGTAGAAAATGAATGAATGAATGAATGTTTTGAAATTCGTTAAATAAAACCTTATTAAAAAAAAAAATCTAAACTTAAAGCTGAACTATTCACATTTTATTGTAATAAGATCAAATCAGAAAAGACGATTAAGCTTTAAACCAAGATTATATAATGTTTTGTTGCTAAAGTGTAAATGTTGGTACATTTTATTTTCCCTTTTTTTCCCCAGAATACCATTTGGAAAATCATTCTTTTGGTTAGCTGGTAAAATCAGCCGATTATTAAGCTGTTAAAGCTTTAAAGCTGTTAAAGGTTCCTGGTTGTTTTGGCATCAGCACAAATTAGCAGAATAATAAAGCATTGGGACATAAACATTGGGCTATTTTTAGCAACCGTAAAATTGCTCGCAGAAAGCAGTTGTATAGTTTTATGAGCTGGTTTTGCTCGTACAGTGTGTATGTATCTCTGTGGCTCCGTGAAGACAGAAACGTGCAGTTTATTACCGCTAGCGAAGGAGTTATCGTCGTATACAGTAGATATTATTGTTTTAACGTTTTAAACAAGCGGCATTTTTTGTTTCCGTTACTGTCATTTATAGCTACTGGAAATGAAGAGATATGTTTTCATTGACAAATAATGCAATGTTCTTTTTTTCCTCCTCAGTTTGTGTGTATAGCACAGCAGGACTATTGCTGCATCCTGAACCAGGTGGAGAAGAACATGCAGAAGGTGGAGGAGGAAGGAGAAATCGTCATGGTTAAAGAACACCGTGAGCTCGATCGCACCGGCACCAGAAAAGGACACATCGTCATCAAGGTGAGAATTTGAGAACGTTTGTGATTTGTTAAAATAGTTAAATGTTTATTGTTCACCAAACCCTGTTCGGACTTTAACTCGGGCCATCCTTAAAAATATTTTGGTTTGCAGTAACAGTAAAAAAAATAAATAAATAAAAGGTCTGTAGGTAGGTCTATATATTTTTTTCCAAGTTTCAATGTAAAAAAAAAAAAGTACAATTTTGGTGATGGTGATTGCGTACAGTAGGTATGACTTTAAACTAATTAGCATATCGTGACGTCATTGAATGGGTCTTCAACCCTTGCCTTCGGGCGCATCATTACAAACCTCATTTTGATGCTGGACACAGTTTTTCCAGACCTTCGTGCCAAGTTAAAGCAGTGTCGAGCTGTTTTAATGAATTTTTTAGATGTATTATGGCGTCCGAACCCGTACGCCTTTGAACGGTGACCGCGAACATTTTGTTTAATGAAGAGTAAGGAAATAAATTGGTCGGTCTTAACGCAAATTTACAGCCGGCAAGTCGGTCAGACTTAAAGCAAAAAATAATAATAATAAATTGGGTCCTAAATTGACAGGGTCGGTCGGGTTACGGCAAACAAGAACATTTTTAAGGATAGCCTTAGTGAAAATATTTTTTAATGTCTTCTATTGCATCTGAGATAAAATTGACAATTAAAAGTGAACCGTCAAATGACTACAGGACACAAGTTGCTTATATTCACTTATACCTGACGTAAAAGTCCCGTAATCAGGATGCAGAATCCCAGTTTTCCAAATTTGTGCAATGTTTAATATGTGTGCAGTGTTTAATATGAATATGTGAGAGATTCCGTGTCTGTTCAGATCGGACTAAAATATGTCCAGGTTTAAGAAAAATTCATTTAAATGTAACAACATGAAACAAAAATCAGCCAAAATTACCTTGTTTAAATTTAATGTTGATGCACAAGACGTTTATAACCTTTGCTTTAACCCTTGCATGGTGTTTGTATTTTTGTTACTCAGCCAGTGTTCGTGGGTCTGTTTGACCCGCTGCATTTTTTTGGGTTCTTAATTCAAAAATTTGATGTTAAAATACTCTACAGATGTTTAGTTCATCCTAATTACAAGCAATATAAACTTTACCTTTATTACATCACATTTTTTAATTAAAGTGCTACTCGTTTTTTGTTGTTTTTTACTAAAATGTAATAAAATAATGAATATAATCAAGTTATGAGTGAAACAAAAATCAACAAATTTACAAGCAAGCAAAGTTTTTCAAAACTATTGATGTTTATGAATATGGGTCCCACAGACCCGAACAACATACGAGGGTTAAATGACATCGGGAGTGTTTTTAGATTTAATGAGGAAGATTTGGTTTGTTAAGCTGCAGGATTCTGTGCTTAACGGTGCGATTGACAGAGTTTAGACCGAATTACACGGACGTGTATCAAGCACACGCCCTGATCGATTCCGGAGCATAAAAATCTGCTGAACGGTGCACAATGACGTTTAAGTCAGTCTGGGACAAGGAACGAGAAAAGGTCGTTGAAAACATCCGGGTCTCTTGTATAAATTAGTGAAGCCCCTGCTTAATAGTGTGTCCATACCGCAGGGAACAACGGAGCGTCTGACCATGCACCTGGTGGAGGAGCACTCGGTGGTGGATCCCACCTACATCGAGGACTTCCTGCTCACATACCGCACCTTCCTGTCCAGCCCCATGGTGGTGGGCAGGAAACTGCTTGAGTGGTTCCATGACCCCAGCCTCAGGGACAAGGTCAATAGCTACACATCACACATGTGCCTATACACTTTGGGAATTGATTTTGGAATAAAACCCGAATTTAACGTTTCAGGTTTATTATATTTTGCAGAAAATCAAATTATTTTGGAATTTACTTGAATAGTTGTATATGTTTAATATGCCTTCCATGTTGAGGAGACGTTTTATACATATACGTATAATGCAACCTTCCACAGTATATATTGTTACATATATATATATATATATATATATGTATGTATGTGTGTGTGTATATATATAAAAAGCTAGCTACATGAAGTCCAGTGTGCTGAAGTGAATTAATTCCTACTAATAAAAATAATAGTGGTCTGTTGAAATAAGCTTTATATTCTAACTTTGTGTTCTAAGGTTACACGAGTGGTCCTGCTGTGGGTGAACAATCACTTCAATGACTTTGAAGGCGACCCTGAAATGACGCACTTTCTCGAAGAGTTTGAGAACAATCTAGAGAGGGAGGTCGGTGGTGTTTTTTGTTCTTTTTCCATCTTGTTACTAAGAATATATATATATTTTTTAACAATGCTGGCCCTAACACTCTATAATCTCTCTGCTCTCTTGTGTGATGAAACAGAAAATGTTTGGACACTTAAGACTGTTAAACATAGCGTGTGCGGCCAAAGCCAAGCTGCGGGTGGTGACTCTGACTAAGCCGTCACGAGAGGCTCCTCTGGCCTTCGGCCTGCTCGGTGGCTCGGAGAAAGGCTTTCGCATCTTTATTGAGAATGTGGAGCCGGGCAGCAAAGCTGCAGAAGCAGGTCTCAAGCGTGGAGATCAGGTACTTTTTTGAGGAAGTTCAAAGCAAGACACTTACAGATATGCTAACCTTTACACATTTTGTGTAGTATACAGTGATTGGTTGTGACCTAGAAATATGTCAAACGGTTATTTTTTACACCCCAATGAAAACAACAGATGATCCAATCAGCAGTAGGTGATTAGCGGTTAATGTTCTTGGTTAATCATCAGAAAGCCTAAGAAGTATAAGAATCTTAATGTATAGTACTGTATATGAGTCAAAAAAGCTTTATTCTTATTATTTAAAGGTGGGGTCTCCGTTGTTTGAAAGCCAATGTTGACATAAAATCACCAAAACAAACACGCCCCTAACCCAAACGGGTCCCACCTCTGTATCGATAGCTCCGCCCACACATACATACGTAACCCAGGCGACTAAGAACCGAAAGAAACGTGTCTTTATCATAGCTGAAGGGAAGAACAATAAGATTGCAGATAAACAAACAAGCAAAAATGCCACACAAGCATAATCATGTAAAGGACAAAGGCATATATTAGTTCTGTGTAACAAAGCAAAACCAACGTTACTCACCTATCGAGAAGGAAAAAAGCGCCTCGGCGTCTTAAGTAAAGTCGGCCACATATTCACAGGTCGGAGTTTCCCGAGTCAATAACTCCTGAGCTAAACGCTGTTACTACACAAAACGCGGTTGTAGCTGCCTCTCTACATTACTATGATAGAAAAGAGGTGTTATTTGTGTAGTAACAGCGTTTAGCTCAGGAGTTATTGACTCGGGAAACTCCAACCTGTGAATATGTGGCCAACTTCCTGCTCCTTCAGTTCTCTCCAGCGCTGGAAAGCTGATCAATTATATTAACACGTCCTACTTCTTACCTTATCGTAAGTCTTTCTTCACTTTCTTTCTTTGTTTTTATCCTCCATGTCAATGTTAAAACCGCTTTCTGCTAATGTCACACATGCGCACTGAACACTCTCTCCACCCATATTGACAAGCCCCGCCCCTTTCTGCTCATTGGCTACACGTTTGTTTTGATTTTTGTTTAGTTTGTCGTCCCGACTCAGTTTTCTGAAGCATTTCTCAAACATCGGAGGCCCTAACTTTAATTTGCAATGATTGACAGTTCTTCAGGTGACTGTGGTACGTACTGTAAAAATCCCTACAAGCTGAAAGTGTGACTTGGATGTTAAGCAAGTACTCTTTGGCCTTCCTATGCCTGTCGTACTCTTTGGCCTTCCTATGCCTGTCGTACTCTTTGGCCTTCCTATGCCTGTCGTACTCTTTGGCCTTCCTATGCCTGTCGTACTCTTTGGCCTTCCTATGCCTGTCGTACTCTTTGGCCTTCCTATGCCTGTCGTACTCTTTGGCCTTCTTAAGCAGACCTTGTGTACAGTACACATATTACAACTTCTATTATGCATTATGTATTATAAATACATTATACATGTACTGCGTCTGTGAGCCACAAAGGACGTGCTTCTGTCCTCATGCATATGCAGCCCGGTCCACATTTACACACAGTCTTGATCAGTCCTGGATCTAATGTGTTTTAATATAAATCTGTTGACTCGATGGAACCCACGGCTATCCGTTAATACATCATTTCCTCTTTGTTTTCTCTTAGGTTCTGGAAGTAAACGGGCAGAACTTTGAGAACGTCCAGCTGTCCAAAGCAAACGAGATCCTGCGCAACAATACGCATCTGTCTATTACTGTGAAAACAAATCTCTTAGGTAAGCCAAGACCCGGGACCATATCTGAGAAAGAAAATAAGAAAAAGTCATAATAATCCAAATAAAATAGATTATGAAAACTGATCCAAGATCAGCACTTTGAGTAAGTGTCATGACCGTGTCTTCTCTGAGCAGACCTAATAAAGACATCGTCTTTTTTCAGTGTTTAAGGAGCTTTTGGCTCGACCTGAGCATGACCAAGAACCTGATCATGACGAAGAGCTGGACAGGAAAAACGGGGCTCCACACATTCCCAAGATCGGGGATATTAAGAAAGCGAGCCGTTACTCTATCCCAGACCTGGCTGTAGATGTAGAGCAGGTGATGGGTCTGGAGAAAGCAAGCAAGAAAGCCAAGGCCAACACGGTGGGTGGGAGGAACAAGCTCAAGAAGATCTTCGACAAGACGTTGACCAGTATTCTACCGCCCAAGCCATACAAGTCAGTGTGGAGACGTAAACAGAATAACTGCATGTAATATACAGCATGACCTAACCACATGTCTAACCACCGTGGTGTGTTCTGCAGTGATGTGGGTGTAGGCCAGTCCCAGGACGACAGCATCGTCGGAATGAAGCAGTCGAAACAGATACCTCCTGCTCTTCCAGTCAGTGGAAACTTATCATCCAGTAACCCTGACTTGCTGCAGTCTCATCATCGTATACTCGACTTCAACAACCAGCCAGGTAGTGAGATGTTAAGCAGTATAACATCACCAAAAAAAATAATAAGTTCCAAATGTACATTTCAGGAGTTTTTCAAAATATTTTGCAAACTTTCCTCTTTTCAGAGCCGGTCCCTAACAGTGAGTACATCATTTTGAGTGGTTACGTTTTTGATCGTCTCTAAACGGTCCATAATCGTTCTCTCGTCTTTCCACGATTTTCCTGTTCCGGGGGTTTGATTCGCTTTGATTGATTTGATTCCCTGTAATTTCTTCCTGGCAAACCTGGTAGTGTTTGGTGTCGGGATGCCAAAGAATGCTTGTGGTATTAATGATCAGTCTGTCGTGTCGCTAGCGCATAACGGTAATCTCTCGCTTTTTTGCAAACGGTCTCTTTTTTGCTTTCTGTACCGTTGCTTTAATCTTAACACTGCGCACGCTAATGCTGTATTTGGTTGTTTGCACTTCAGCTTAGTGACCCATTAATCTGGTTAAATCAACCATGACTCATACAATTCACTCAGGACTCGGTGCCTTTGCTTGATCAGGGCAGTGTTGGGATCAAATCAACTCAAGATTCCAGAGTGAAATTTTTCATTTTATTTGCTTTTGGTGTGGTTGTAATGAACGGGGATGATGATGATGATGATGATGATGGGGTGGAACACATCGGTCCCTGCGTTCAATTTAAATAACCTGTTCGAAAAAGGTCATTTTGTTTGCCATATGCTTGTCCTCAGACATGTCGGACCAGGTGCTGCGTGTCTTCAAGGCCGATCAGCAGAGCCGTTACATCATGATCAGCAAGGACACTACGGCCAAGGAAGTCGTGGCTCAGGCCATCAGGGAGTTTGCTCTGACCGCCGCCGCCGAAGCGTATTCACTGTGCGAAGTGTCAGTGACACCCGAGTGCGTCATCAAGCAGCGGCGGCTTCCTGAACAGCTCTCCAAACTGGCCGACAGGATCCAGCTCAGTGGCAGGTATGACCTCAGATTAATCACAAGTAGAATTTTAAGTGACAGTGACGTGACTTACGGCTAAGTACGGTGACAGTTCGTTCTCTGCGTTTAACCCATCCAAAGTGCACACACACACGGAACAGTGGGCACCCATTTACGCTGTGGAGCCCGGGGAGCAGTTGGGGCAATTCGGTGCCTTGCTCAACTTCACCTCAGTCGTGGCCGGCCCGAGACTCGAACCCACAACCTTAGGGTTAGGAGTCAGACTCTCTAACCATTAGGCCACGACTTCACCATACCAGTTACATTTACATAACTATAGCACTATTCGGACGGGATTAGTTTTACGTGGGGACGTGGAGTAATGCAATTTTACCTCAGGACGTCTGTAATATTAATTGGCCGATTCGCACGGGACAAGACATCTCAGTAATACTAGCAGAAGTGTGAGGGGTAACTCGCTTTACACACCACAGTAACCTCCTTGTCGTCATGTGCGTATGACGTTGCTTCCTGTTAGCACGTGTTAGCACCTGAGGTCATTTTTCCGGACCTTTTTACAGAAGGCAAAAGTCGCCGTAATCTTTACTGACATCGTCCGTAATGATTACCGAGATGGCGCATTCGGACGGGACTAAAATCACAGAGAAGCTCTGGTAATAATTACTTTACCCCCCACGTCCCCACGTAGAACTAATCCCATCCGAATAGTGCTTAAGTTATTGACACTGGTTTGCCAGAAGGTGTTGATTAATTTTCTAACAGCAGTTTGGACAGCATTGCCGGCAGTAACTCGTATCGCAGGTTTATATTTGTGTTAAATAGTCCCTCGTGGTTTCTGTAGTAACAGTTAATTTACAGGTTAATGGATTCCTGGAATAAGAAATGTGTAATTGTTTATACGGTAAAGTTCAGTAATATGACAAGCATTTATTTGTCTTATCCACTTTGAGAGAGATGAGCTGAAAGGTAAATCTTTCATGGGAACTGACTTGTTTTGTCAAAGATTCCCATACACTATATATTTTTATATTAGATATTATATAGTGTATATATATATACTATATGCTATACATTAAATACTATAAACGTCTCATGTAATGTACAATGTGTTTAATATATTTTTTTTAATGTTAGCGTTAACGTTAATACAGATTTCTGTGGTATTTAAGGAATAATAAACTTTGGAATAATCTGTTATACAACAATTATTAATATACTCAGACTTACGTCATTCATACATCTAAGCAATTGAGGGTTAAGGGCCTTCAGCAGGGGCCCAGGATTCAAACTCATCCACTTTCATTACTTAAAACTTAAATCAGTTAAAACGTTTAATTTTAAAGGTAGTTATCTTTTAAAATAAAATGTTTTGGAGTGAAAATGCATAATGCATCACGCATAAGTACACGTGATGATGCTTTATCAAGAAACACACCGAATCCTGTAATCATGCACCTCTACCTCCAACTCTGAAGGTACTACCTAAAAAGCAACATGGAGACGGAGACATTGTGCTCGGATGAGGACGCGCAAGAGCTTTTGAGGGAGAGTCAAATCAGCCTGCTGCAGTTAAGCACGGTGGAAGTGGCCACGCAGCTCTCCATGCGTGCCTTCGAGCTCTTCTGTGCCATCGAACCCACCGAGTACATCGATGACCTCTTCAAGCTGCGGTCACGCTCCTCCGGACCTTCCAGTCTCAAGCTTTTTGAAGAGTCCATAAACCGCGAGACCTTCTGGGTGGCCACTGAGGTGCTGAGAGAACCCAACCAGCTGAAGCGCATGAAGATCATCAAGCATTTTATCAAGATCGCTCTGCACTGCCGCGAGTGCAAAAACTTCAACTCTATGTTTGCCATCATCAGGTGAGAAAAGAAGGATGGACGCTTGCTCAGTTCCCAAAAAAAAAAAAAATCATTACCAGCTCTTATAAGTGTTCGATGTCACAATAAATCAACTATTCGTTTTTTTCAGTGGTCTTAATCTGGCCCCCGTATCCAGAATGCGAGGAACTTGGGAGAAACTTCCAAGCAAGTACGAGAAGTTGTTTAGTGATCTGCAGGACCTGTTTGACCCGTCCAGAAACATGGCCAAATACCGAAATGTTCTCAACAGCCAGAACCTACAGCCCCCAATCATCCCACTCTTCCCAGTTATCAAAAAAGATCTCACCTTTCTCCATGAGGGTAAGACAGAAACGATTTACAATCCTCTCACTCAGTGACACTCGGTTATAAATTTGTGTCAAGACACACAAAATGACCAAATGAGCAAAAGTTCCAATAATACAGCTTCCTGTTTCACGCCCTCTCGCTTCTATTCAGGCAATGATTCAAAAGTGGACGGACTGGTGAATTTTGAGAAGCTACGTATGATCGCTAAAGAGATCAGACATGTGGGTCGGATGGCGGCCGTCAACATGGACCCTGCCCTCATGTTCCGCACCAGGTGGGTGTGTTTGTTCAAACCTGCGTCATGACAGACGTGTCCGGTCGTGTCCTCACTTTGAGGCTGCACTTCACTAAAGAGCTTCCTGTGCACTTTGAGCACACCTGTATGTATGTATGTATGCTGGATGTAGAGCGTCACGCATTCACACACAGGCTTCCACACAGGGTTCTGATTGGCTGCTGATGTTTCTGTACGTGTGTGTGTTTGTTGTTGTATCATGCCGTAATAAATGTGTCTTCGTAGGCCTCTGGTTCTGCTCACCTTGGTACTCTTTCTTGTCTTCTTGTCATCTAAGCATATCTCCCTCTTTTCTTCCCTCTCTCTCTCTCTCTCTTGGTTTATCTATTTCTCTCTACTCTACTCTACTCTACTCTGCCCCCCCACATCAATGTTCATGGATGTCCCTTACAGGAAGAAGAAGTGGAGGAGTTTGGGGTAAGTCTGGTGACCTTTTTGATGACCCCTTGGCCCCATGCCTCCTTTCTCTCACGCACTCCTCCCTTCTCATCTTTTAATTTCACTTGCTTCCTCACCGTTTCCTTTTGTTCATATATATACAGTTATATATATATATATATTTTTGGTCCTTTTGTTCGACCGTGCCTCCTGCTCTGACGAAGTCTTCCTAGAGTGTGATGCAGTCACTTTTGCTCATCTGGGTCATTGAAATAAACTCACACTTACTTTAAACAACTAATTCGACAAAAACATGACTCCGCCATTCTGCATGATTATACCGGCTCATTCTTTTTCCATTTATTCCAGAATAATGATGTGATCCACGTCAGCAAAAGTGATGTGTTCTAACACGTTTAACCTCCAGCTGCACTACACACCAGGGCCGCATGTTTTACCGGGTTTTGTTTTCAGTTCTGTGCAAGTTTGTTGGTTTGTTTTGATTTCACAATGTATATATAGGTATATATGATCAGTAACCAGATAAAGTAGAGCTTCCGTACAATAGGAGTTAGAACGGTTTTGTTTTTGGTGTAATAACATTTGTTACAATAACCATGGGTGGGTGGGACATGCAGCTTTCTTTTGGACTGACAAGCCTTGAAGCCACGCCTTCTTCGGTCGGACTTACGAGCACAGAGACCATGCTTCCCTTGATAAGACTGACGGGCAAAGAGAACAATCCTGGTTTATTTGGACTGACAAACAAAGAGTAGACATCTTTTAAATGAATGACAAGTACAGAGGCCACGCCTCATTTATTATGATTGACAGGCACAGATGACACACCTCCTTCGGTACATCTGATAGACAGGGGCCACACCTCTTTTGCAGAGACTGAAGGCATAAGAAGTTTGACTGTTTACTGAAATCTTTTCAGTTACCATCTATTACCCTAATCTCACCCCATTCAGTCTGAATTAAAAAAATAATTAAACAATTAAAAAGAACTCATCCGCTTCTTATTCCTTTTGCCTGATTGGCTGAGATGCAAAATGCATGGAATGTTCTAAGAATGCAAGGAATGTGACTTTCTGCATGTCTGTGTATGAGAGCAGTATGGACTAAATACCCCCCCACAGCCATTCTCACTTCTGTGAGTGTGTGTGTGTGTGTGTGTGTGGGTGTGTAGGTCACTGAGCCAGGGCAGCGCCAACGCAGCCGTTCTGGATGTGACCCAGACGGGCGGGCATAAAAAGCGTGTCAGGCGGAGTTCCTTCCTCAACGCCAAGAAGCTGTACGAGGACGCACAAATGGCACGCAAGGTCAAGCAGTACCTGTCTAACCTCACACTGGAGACCAACGAGGAGAGCCTGCAGACTCTGTCTGTACAGTGCGAACCCTCCATAAGTACACGTGAGCCTCCATTTTTATATTAAAACTATGACCACTTGGACATACAGTCACCTGTTCATCTGTGTCAGCTTGTTAGGCCACTCTTCCTAACCTCTTGTCCCTCTCTCAGTGCCTAAGAGCTCAGGGGACAGGAAGAGGCCGGACACCTCCCCTGTGGTAGCAAGAGCCGCTCTGCACCCACGCCAGCAGCTTCAGAAATCCAACCAGGCTTTGCAGGTTCCCACCGTCGCCCTCTACCCGTCCCGCAAGAAGGTTCCTGTCAAAGATCTGCCACCGTTTGGTAAGCCTTGCACATGCTTCACATATTGGGTTAATAATCAGAACCTTATTACTTAGAGTATTCAGTTTGAATGGCTGTCTGTTTTTAATTGAAGTAAAGTTTATATAAAGTTAAAGAATCCTTTCTGTCATAAGGGCTATCCTAATCTTGAATAGCTACCAATTTGCTACATAGGCTTCCTACGTAGGGGACAACATCATAATTCCATATAGAACATTAGTTGAGATCCAGCCACATCTCATATTAACATACTGGGGATGTGGCGGCTCAAAGCAAGTTTGAATTCCAGGTCCACCATACTGCCACTGCTGGGCCCTTCAGCAAGGCTCTTAACCCTTAATTGCTCGGTTGTATAAAATGATATAAAATGTAGGTCACTATGGACAAGGGCGCCTGCCATTGTAAATGTAAATATACTGGTGAAAAAAAAGTATTTGTTACACTTTAGTAAAATCATGCAATGGATGAATAATATGTGGCTCAGAATTGAGCCATGAGGTATACCGCAATACACATAGTAACTAAACGACACAAACATATAGGAGAGTATAAATACATATTATGATAACTGTATGATAACTTTCACTACATAATTGTAAAACACAAATTGTAGACATAAAATTAATTAAGGGAGAACATGGAATGTATAAAATTTAAGGAATATGTGAACACTGAAATTTGTTAGTTGTATTTTTTGGTTTTTGGAGGCTTCTGCTTTTCCAGGAAATGCATAAAATACAAGCTCAAGATAATATTCCTGTCTAATCAATGTTGTGTACATGAGAAAAAAAAATGCTAATTAATAGTCAGTTTATTTCGACGGTTTATTTTTAAGAATATAACTATGTGTTCTTGTTTATATCGGCCCTTACGATGCATACTGGTAAACCCCTCTGGTGGTCTTGGGTGAAATTGTGGCTGTTATTGATCAGATACTCTGCCCACAGGCACAAATTCTCCGCAGTCTTTAAAGAAGATTCTGTCTCTGTCAGAGGAGGCTGCTGAGAGACACAGGAAGCAGACGGAAGATGCCGTGTCCAGCACTTCGTCTCCTCCTACGTCTCCTCGCAGCTCCCCAAAGAAAGGTAAGACCTATAGTGTCGCCCCTTGGTGGCAGCTCAGTGATATAAGCATACACACAGACAGCACATGTGCTACTACTGTACCGTGGTAGTCATGGTACTTGTTCTGCATATACTTAGCGCCCCCTGGTGTTCACAAGAACATTACTAGAACATTCTGCCATCTTGTGGCAAAACATCCGTATACAAGATGCTAGAATATTCTAGATTCTTTAAAAGGGATCTTTACTGACCAGGCCGCATGAATGTGAAGAGGAGCTTTACTCGGAGCTAGAGAGAGGCTTAACTTGATATAATATTTATATGAATAGAATATGGAATTGAACATTGTTGTACTCTTGGTAACACTGTGATGAAAGTGTGGTTTGAGCAGCATCGTGAGCTCTGGGCGGACATCCTGTATAAGCTCCTGCAGCATTCGGAGATAAGCACGAGATTAAGCCACTGATGAAAGTCGATACTTTATTGATTAGTCTACTTCTGAGCACAATCCTCTTTGGTACCGAGGGACTTTGCTGCTCTTTCTGAATCACCGTCTGGTGAAAGTGCTGCATCATTTTAGCCTTTCACTTTAGATTGGTGGGAAAAAAAAATCACAGACTGAAAATCTCTCTGTGTTTCAGGAAATAACAGTGAGAAGATTTTATAGCAGGATTGTTTTGCTTTGTAAGGATATGAAACTCCGGTTACTAATTTGCTGTGCAGGATTAGGAAGAGCGAGTGATAACCTGTCAGACTCGGGCCACAGTGAGATCTCGTCTCGATCCAGCCTGGTCAGCACGTCTTCACTGGACATGGGCCAGGACGAGCGTCGTCTTCGATACGGGCACGGCGTCAGCGACGGGCACGCTGCCGGGCACGGAGGCCACCGACTGGAACGTAGGGCCACAGCTGATCCGGACCAGTACAGTCTCGGGTGAGCACAACACGAAAGAGTTTAATGAGTTGTTCTGTTTGAAAACATTGGGGGAATTTTGGACTTAACGGTTCACATAAATGTTCTCTCTATCAGCTCGTACTCATCGGTGCAGGACTGGCGCGGCATGTACGCCAACACGGCCATGCCGTCCTCCCCGAGTTCAGAGGAGTTAAGTCAGGAGCAGGGCGATCGCGTCTCCTTGGATGCTGCAGACTCAGGACGAGGCAGCTGGACATCCTGCTCTAGCGGCTCACACGACAGCATCCAGGCCATGCAGCAGGGCAGGAGCTGGGAAGCTCTGGCTGAGGGGGCAGGTCTGTGGGCCGGACGGGGCAGCTGGGCGTCAACTTCGTCATGCTCGTCCACATCGGCAGCGTGCTGGGGAGATGAGTCCGAGGGGGACACGGGGACTATCAAGCGGAGGGGGGGTAAAGACGTGGGCACCGATCCTGACACCTGCAGCATCACTTCCACAGGATCAGAGGAGTCTAAACAGCAGAGTCGCCGGCCGTCTCCCATCACCGCCGGCACAACCAAGAGCAGCATGAGTAAGACGCGCACTCGCTTCATCACTTTATTTATGTCATCAAAAAAATGAGTTTCATTTATAGTTATATTTTCTATAAAAATTGACAAATGTAGGTCACACGTCTAAAAAATCTTTCCATCTAAAAAAGTCATTTATCTATATAGACTATTATCCGGCTTTGTCAGGGGGCGTGGCTTAAAGTTTAAAGGTGAAGTTGCATATTAGATGCGATTCGTATTACAACTTAGTATCGTAACTTTTTAAAAAAAATGCTATTAATACGGACCAATGGTATTAATGAGCCAATTAATCGTTTCTTTGGGAGTGTCTGATTTAAGCTTTGATTCGATGGCAAATATGGACTTCACACCATTCTGTGTTTTTAGGAAATCCTAAAAATCCTCTCTTCACTTAAATTTTGTTTTATATAATAAGTTACTCACCACTTGTCTACAACTTATCTCGCAGTACGCAAAGATGGACGATATCGTGATCCACCTCCCACTCCTCCCGGCTACACGGCTCTGTCTATCTCCGAGGTGACGGAGGGGTCGACGCACTCAACCAGGAAGCCTCCGGACTACACCACAGCGCTCCAGCGCTCCCGCCTCATTACGCACTCGCCTAAACCGGGGACGGAGCGTGAGGGAGAGGATGAGGAAGAGGAGGTAGAGGTAGAGGAGGAGGGTGAGTGCTTATCTCCCAAACTCAGAGATCAGAGGAGGAGAGGTCCACACACAGCAGTGCCCCCCAGGCCATGAGTCACACACACCACCATGGCAGGCAGGTAAAACCAACCAAACTTCAGCTCACACACACACACACACGTTTACTCACTCACTCACTCACACACTCACTCACTCACTCACTCACTCACTCACTCACGTTCATATTTAACAAAAAATCTGCACCGCATGCAAGAAAGCACACCCTGTTTACCCTGCCAACCAACCACCAATCACCAACCAGCATGTCACTTAGTGCATGTCAGGCCATGGAGAAGACCTGCCGTGGTGGCAACATTCCTCCCATCACTTACTCTTTTTTTTGTGTGTGTGTATGTGTGTGTATGTGTGTGTGTGTGTGTGTGTGTGTACGTGTACATAGTGGGATTTAATCTACACCAAATCTATCTGATAAGAGAAGATCTTTTGTTCATTAGTTTTCTACTACAGCTACAATGCTAACGTTGCTAACACGTACGGGAAGCTCAAGCACTTAAGCACCAATTTTCGAACAATTTTTTTTTCGAACTAAACTGGAGGACTTCTTTTACATATTAGCAACGTTAGATTTTTATTTTCAGAAATCTGAGACTTTGTCTCTAAATCGCAAAACCTCTCAGATGTTTATGTTTGGCGGAAAGCCGCTAATGTGTGTGTTTATATGTTTACGTTGAGCGGTGTGCGGTTAGCTTCAGAGCTAAGTGTTTATCTCCAGTACTGATTGACTAGAGATATAAGAAATTGTGTGTGTGTGTGTGTGTGTGTGTGTGTGTGTGTGTGTGTGTGTGTGTGTGTGTGTGTGTGTGTGGAATACGTGCATGTAATTCAAAGCCACTACCAAAAACTGTTTATAGATCATTTATAAACGTATAGGTTTTTGCAAACAAGCAAAAATCCAGGATGAGATTCCACAGATTCCACAGGGTATATTCTAAAGCCCCTACTAATGCAACTTCCACTATACTACTAGATAAATAGTTCATGGTCTATACCTTCTATCTTTCACCATCATCTCTACTCTGTCTGGAAACTATATTAGTTGACCAAACAGTTGTTGGTTGTGGAATTAGAGATTCGAACCCTGCTGTTTTTGTGTGTGTTATTGTCTGATTTCGGGGGTGGATTCTAACTCGGCTTCTCTTTCGCCCCACAGAGGATGAGCAGGTGTCCGCTGTGTGAACACACGACACTTTCCTTACTGTCCGGCTCTCGCTGCAGTGACTGAAAGCCGCCTGTTAGGCTCGTCAAAGGCAGACAGACAGCCAGAGCGACCAATCATCACCTCGATGCCACTGCCTGTCTTTCTCCTGATTGGTGGATTCATCTCCCTTCTCTGCCTTAACGCGTCATGAGGGGTTTTGTCACCCTGCATGCTAAAATACTGTGAAGAAAGGAAGAGAGTGTTCGAAACAAAAATTACCTTGGCACTTTGGATAAATCGAATTATTTCACTTAAAGTAGTAAAAAATAAAAAAATTAAAAAAAAAAAAAAAGAGAGAGAAGAAGAAAGAACTTGAACCTGGATTGAGATTGAACACAGCGGTGCGACATTCACACGGAGATGAGACTGCCGTTGCCGGTCTCTGATGTTAGATTGATTTCCCCCGTTCCTCTCACACACACACACACACACACACACACACACACACACACACACACACACACACACACACACACACACACGAACCATTTTTCCTCATCTGCACTTTTTAAGTATGTTTTCTAAGAACAAAATGCACACGATCTTCTCAGACTTTATCATCTCTTCTGAAATGCACACACGGTGAAAATGAGTACGTTTAGGGGAGAAAAAAAAACGTTCACAAGCTCAAACAGCTACACTTTCGATGGGAATCGGCGATCGTCTGTACAATATGTGACACTGCTGCAGTATTAATTGAGCGTTCGAGGTTGGTAGATGCTGGAGACCTGGAGATACACACAGCAAGGAGGACACGAAGCACGCTGGTGTGACTCTACGTTCTGTTTCATCCGAATCCTGCTTCAATCCCTAGGGTGCGACGTAAACGTAGACATCTCAGACTTGAGGATTTCGTGGTTTTGACATTCTTTAATTGAAAGGAAAAGTTAGACCCAATACTGAGGGCTAAACTCAGCAGGAACCATGATATGTGGTCATGCCAGAGAACTCAGATCTCAGAAACATAATCAGTGGAAGCTAATCCACAGGCCAGGCTTTTGAGATGTTGATGAAATTTATAGGGTTTTTTTTTATTCCCATCATTATTCCAGATTACCATCCATCGTTGTCACTCGTAGGGCTGTCTCCAAGCTCCGCTGGTGCTCGACTCCAACTAGATCCCTGTAGTTCTTTACAATATTTTAATGATGTGAGGTTATGAAACCTCTGCAGTACCTAACGCCAGGATTCCAAAGGCAACGTTTAATTAAAAAACCTTGTTTTGGAGTTTTATTCCTGCCCCGTTGGACCTGTTTTGTGTCCTCTGTTAAAGGAGGGTTCAGAGTGGATACTGAGCTCCATTGGTTTTTCGGCTGTTTGTAAATTTACATGGATTACATCAGTAGCTTCGTGCAGGAACCCAAAGACATTGATTTGATTTTATTTATTTAATGCTTTTGTTCCCTTACCCAGGGATGGGGGTGCGGGTGGGGGGTTGGGGGGTTATCTTTGCAAGATGTTTGTCCCATTGCATGCACAAGGCAAGAGCTTTGTTTCAGTCCTGTGTAAATGAAGTAAGTAGAATCGACTTGATCGAGTTCCCCTGACTTGACTTGACTCGAGTCCCAGTCATCTCTGTCCCATTTCTATAATTCTGTACAGTTTTTTAGGTCACAGCGTTGCTTGGTGTAGCCGAAGTAATCCGGTGGCAAAGTTTCCTTCTTAATAAATGACACTTTTTGTTCCTGCCTTATTCCACTCTCCTGAGGAGAAAGCGAGAACTTTGTTTCAGGTTCTCTGTAAACAGAGGAACCGTTTGACTCCAGTCTTCACTGGCACTCGACTCAAAACGATCCCGGTTTAGGGTTTTAGTTCTTGCCCCATTCGACTTTGTTAGGAAAGCCAGACCAAATGTTGACAACAAACTCTTCAGCTTGACCTAGTCGCAAGAAATATTTAAACGGTTGTGAAGTTATTTCTTATTAGGCTTCAATTACCTTGGAACTATTTTTTTTTTTTGGCTTGTTCCATCTCACCCATTTGGAGGTAAATCAAACTGGTGCATGACTCATCCAGCTCAGTCCTATTCCAAAAATTCTTTAAACAATTTGGCGGGTTGTGAGGACATAAGTTTGTTATATCCCATAATAATCCTGGCCTTTTTTTTTTTTTGCACCCATTCGGAAGGAAGGCAAGAACTTTTTCTCCACTGGTTCTTGACACCATCTCGCTCATTCCTATTTATTGAAATCTTAATAAATGAAGCAAGTTAAAAGGTTACTCTGGTTCCTGGTTATTGTAATCTTGGGGCAAGTATTTTAGAAGGAAAGCCTGAATATCGGTTGATCATCATCCGGTGCTTCGTTTGCATTTTGTAGTGAAGAACGTTGACGATTGACTGTGTTCCCATTGCACTGCAAAGTATCTTCATGTTTTTGTATTTTTCGGAGGTTTATTGGAATTTTATCCTCATTTAGACCCTTTTTTCCCCCAACATCAGTGAAACGCTGTGAGTTGCCTATCAGAGTGGACTATAGGCAAGGAAAAAAAAAAAACTCTGGAATTGATCCGACACTTTTTTTTTTTTTTTTTTTAAGAAGGAAATCTGTCATTCAAAGTGCTACAAGTCTCCAAAAAAACCAATGTACTGTCAACAGGATATATAAAGAACATACCGTAGGTGACTTGTCATGCCAAATCTGAAACTTATCACAACTACCTATTACTGTAGTATGTAGATTCCACCATCAAGACAAATGCCTGTCCAGTCGGTGAAGTCCACGCTCGACTGGGTGCTACTTCCATTCTCATGCGAAGACATTGCGGATTTTGAGGTGCTACGTTGGCTTTACGAAGACGTTAACCCGCTTGTGTCACCCTGCACATTAAAAGGGATCAAGAGCTCGCGAGAACTTTTAGTAACACGCTTCTGAGACTCCGGCGCTGAAGGAAAACGACTTAACCGAGCCGAAGGCTGCCGAGCCCGAGTAGAACTCACTCACGCGGCGAGGAGTCACTTTTATCGTTTATTTTTAATCACTGAGTTAAGCTGATCACATTGATCAGTAGTTTAGGACTGATATTCTTTAAGGGAGGGAAAAAAAAAAAGATTGCAGTGTTTTCCACTGTACCCTGTAATATTATCACATCAACATTTCTTTCTCTTCTTGCTGTAATTTTTCCTTTGTTTTTTTGTAACGGTTGCTGTCGTTTAAAAAAAAAAAAAAAAAAAAGGATCGCATTTGTAAAACAGTGGTTAAATAAATCGTTCGCCACCATTCGGATTTTTTGAAACTAGTCACGCTTTTTTCCGGCGAGCCGAGCGGAGTCGTCTTTCGAAAAATAAGTTGCACAAACTGTACAAGCATAAGGTAAATCGTAGTAGTTATAGCACTGCTACTTTGTTCGATGTGTGATGTCAAGTGAGAAGTGTACATTTAGCTGGTGAAGATTCTCTCATTCTTGACTACTTTTACCTGTACGTCTTTTACAAAGACAATTGGTGGAGTATGTATCGGTTGTTATTTTCTGTCTTTTTTTTCTTTTTCTTTTTTTTTTTCTTTTTTTTTGTATTTTTAATACGATAATTGTAAATATTGGTTATATTTTTGTTGAACTGTAGAAATGTACTATGTTTATGCCTCAACATCCAGTTTATATGAAGCTGGGAATCAATAAATGCGAGAAAAAGAAAACCGACTCGTAGGATTCGAATGCACTTTTTTTATTTTATCTTGTTTTTTGTTTTTTTTTCCCCGTCGATGCGTTTTCTTTGGCAGATTGTTCCTTTAAGTGACGCCATCTATAATATTTGCACAAGATGAGACATGGGATTAACTTGAAACGTGTATCTGATCATTTTTTTTAACTGACGCACCTGTCAGAACGAATAAAAACACTGATGTCTACTCGCTCTGCTTCTATAACAGTATCTTCCCTTCTTCGCTGATGGATGTGTGAAGGTGAGTTACGCATCTGCATAAGTTTTAACCCCCTTGAACTTTTCCTACAGACTTAATTGGGATTATATTTCAATAATCTACACAAAACAATCCTTAGTTGTGGAATTGATATGCAATACATACATAAGTTATACATGATTATTTAGAAATTTGTGATTGCATAAGTATTCACACCCTTGTTATGAAACTTGGTGACATTGATGTCATCAGACGTCACTTACGTAGTCTGAGGTTAACATGTCACGTGGTCTCAGGACCATCCAGGATAATTCGGTGATCGGCTAAGCAGGACGTTAATCCGAGTAGCAGACACTTGGTTGAAAATTATTCCATACAAAGTTTGGATGTCGGAAGTCCAAATACCAAATGACCTCATTTTTGGCCTTGAGAGTTACACAGGTGGAAAACACTGAAAGTTAAATGTGCATCTTTTGCTAGCTAACTGATTAGTGACTTATTTTTACCTCCATCAAATACTGATCTAATATAAATACTGCTCTATACTGTAGAGAATTATTCATCGATGTCTCATGCTTAATTTGGTGCTGTTGACCCTCTTGACGTTTATGGTAGGTATTCGAAACAGTCATTATGAAATTCTATTTATTATACTGCATAGAACAGTATTTTGGGGGCGGGGCTACACGTGACGTCAAGTGAATACCTGGTGGGGTGCCAATACTTTTGGACAAAAGTGAGTACTAAGTGTTTTGACATTTCATGTCAAAACTGCAGTCATTATGTAATTCTACTTATTATACTGCATTGACAGTTTTTCTGGGGCGGAGCTACACATGACGTCACGTGAATACCCGGTGGGGTGCCAATACTTTTGGACAAAAGCGTATTGACTGGGGGCCAATACTTGTGGAATCGTTGGATTGATAGGGTGGAGTTGATAGTTACATGCATTGACAGTCTTCTTTACATCTATACAGAGAGACCAAAAGAGTTTTAAGAATTCCCCATTCAAGTCTTTCTTTTTTTTTTCTAGTCGGAGGTCTGAATTTTATTCGAACACTGCTGTATAAGTCAATGTAGCCAGAGATGTGCCATTTTTTCCCACAGAAATCAGGATTCTTAAAAAAATAAAATAAAAATAAAACGATGGAAAAATTACGGATTTCTTAAAGATGACCTCAAATTGTTTTGGGTTCCAGATAGATGCCGAAAATAGTTATAAAAGTCAAAAGCATGCGTTTGTTTATGCAGCAGATGAAGTCATTGAACGCTGCATTTATTTATTTGTTTGTTTGTTTGTTTGTTTGTTTAATAAAGATGTCAAAGATGTACAGTACAGCTAGTCCCCGAATAACGAAGGAGATGCGTTCTGAGAAAGTTGAAACATGCTCTAACCTACCGAGGAGTCTTGAGGAATGATCAGTATGCGGTAGTATACTGTAATTTTTTACTAATTTACAAATTATATTGTATTAAATTGTTCAGTAAATAATCCAATCTGCTATAAAAACGTCAACAACGATTGAAACCCTAAAATAATATTGCTAAAGCTAACCATACATGCGTTGAAGCATCGTATCGTAGCTTACTGTATCGTATCGTATGGTACTCACCGAAGTTCTGTCCAACGTCTTTATACTTGAACAACATTGTTGTACATTGTTGATGGCTACGCGATGAACACCCAAAACAACCGGCGGGAGGCCAAAGTATCGTACCAGATACCCTGCTATGATTTCCTGCTGCGCAAAATTTCAAATATTTTAGCGACAATTTTGTCGTAACGCCATCGTCCATCGTAAGATCGAAAAATTCGAAGTCAAACCATCATAACTCTGAGAGTATCTGTAGTTAGCCGAGCTGCTTTGCACGAATATTAGCATGAAGTCGATTCCTTTAACACGCCTACAGCATCGCGATGGGATTTGAAGGATTTGACGTGCGTGCTCATGAACAGCCTCTTTCCTCATTCCACGGAGCATAAGAAGGGCCTTGTATTTTTATTCTTCTGTCAGTCTCAAGATTCAAATTATATTTTGATCCCTCGGAGTTTGAGTCATATTTTGGATCGATGTGCTTATTTTTCCTTATTTTAGTCAGAGCTGGAAATGACATCACTGACTGGCAGCAAAACCCGTCCCAGAGCATCAGAAATGTCTGTTACGTTTAATACGACTCAGATATCTGTATATTCAGTCGTGTTAGATTCTCACTTTCATCCCTGTGAATTGCCACTGGTGTTTTCGAATCCTGGATCATTCTAGAATATTCCTCCACCACCGACTTTATCTCTGATCTACACCTCAACATGGAAGCGATGCCTAATCCTGCTTTTCCAGCTCAGATGATCCCAGGGATGCTGTAGATTTCTCTCAGAAATGGTGATCAGTTCATCAGCATTCTGGTGGTTTATTGGTTTTTATTGGGATTTCTTTAACAATTTATACATTTTCTTTATATAAAAAAAAAGGTAAAGAAAAAAATTCTGGTAATTCTTGAATCCATTTTATATCTTAGGTAAATTTAATGTCATTGAAATATTTCTGAAAATAATTACAGAAAATTGTCCGTAGTGTGCGATTGCGTGAGTGAATGAGAGAGTGTGTGTGTGCCCTGCGATGGGTTGGCACTCCGTCCAGGGTGTATCCTGCCGTGACGCCCGATGACACACAGGCTCCCCGTGACCCGAGAAGTTCGTATAAGCGGTAGAAAATGAATGAATGTATGAATGCGTAATTACAGCGAAGCCGATCTCCGCTGTGGTCCTTCACTCTGTTATAAACTATACACTACAGTACATCATTATGCACATTCGCATTATGGGCCTTGTCTTTGTTAGCCTTTTGGCTTAATTCATAAAGCATGTGGGAATATTTTCTACTTATAGCTCGTCTGTGAGAGCTGGTGCCAACGTTGACGGTTCAACCGTAGCATTTTATGATTTTTGACACTTTCCTTAAGTTGTATGCAAGATGCCTAAAAAGTACGGTTTTACCTTGTGTGTTTTTTTTTTTTTGTTTTTGGTTTTTTTTCTTGTTTTTCTTTTTCTTCTACACTATTATGAAGTAAAGGCCAATTCAGTGAAGGGAAAAGGACAGTTAGGAGATGTAACGTTTGAGGGCGGAGTCTTGAGTATCCGACAAATGACTTTGGAATGGAGAAGGAACCTGCAGTACCCAGAGGAAACCCCTGAAGCACAGGTTTGAGACAGGAACTACTGTCACCCAAATGTCAAGTCAAGAAGCTTTTATTGTCATTTCAACCATATATAGCTGTTGCAGTACACGGTGAAATGAGACGACGTTTCTCCAGGATTATGGCGCTACATAAAAACAAAGACCGGGCTAAGGACTTAGTAAGTAGTCTTAGCCACATAAAGTGCAACTGTGCAACCTGGTGCAAACAGTGCAGGACAAGACAGTGCAGACAAAATGTTACAAGACAATACATAAAATACAAAAAATACAATACACAGAAGACAAAAACAGAAACAGCGCCGACTGGCCAGTGTAAATACTGTGTGTAAATACTGAATGTTCAAACAATATTTCGTGCAGTAAAACTAGAATGAACACAGTTTCTTAGCAGCAGGTCCTTGGGTTAATGTATAGAATTATGCAAAAACAGCAAGCGACTGAAATATTGTACAGTTTGTGCAGTTTGTGCAAAACGACTGAAATATTGTACAGTTTGTGCAAAACGACTGAAATATTGTACAGTTTGTGCAAAACGACTGATATCGTACAGTTTGTGCAAAACGACTGATATCGTACAGTTTGTGCAAAACGACTGATATCGTACAGTTTGTGCAAAACGACTGAAATATCGTACAGTTTGTGCAAAACGACTGATATCGTACAGTTTGTGCAAAACGACTGATATCGTACAGTTTGTGCAAAACGACTGATATCGTACAGTTTGTGCAAAACGACTGATATTGTGCAGTTTGTGCAAAACGACTGAAATATTGTGCAGTTTGTGCAAAACGACTGATATTGTGCAGTTTGTGCAAAACGACTGATATTGTGCAGTTTGTGCAAAACGACTGATATCGTACAGTATGTGCAAAACGACTGATATCGTACAGTATGTGCAAAACGACTGAAATATTGTGCAGTTTGTGCAAAACGACTGATATCGTGCAGTATGTGCAAAACGACTGATATCGTGCAGTATGTGCAAAACGACTGAAATATCGTACAGTATGTGCAAAACGACTGAAATATCGTACAGTATGTGCAAAACGACTGAAATATCGTACAGTTTGTGCAAAACGACTGAAATATCGTACAGTTTGTGCAAAACGACTGAAATATCGTACAAGTTTGTGCAAAACGACTGAGATATTGTGCAGTTTGTGCAAAACGACTGAGATATTGTGCAGTTTGTGCAAAAGAGAAAAAGTGCGCAAAACAGAATGTAAACAGTTTGATGGGTGTATATTGTAAGTGTGTGTTTTAGGTGTAGGTCTGTCCATACAAATGATGCGAGTGTATATGTTGTGCTCAGTACAGTTCAGTTCAGTTATTCTGGAAAACCCCTCACATATTAGTCTAATAAGTCAAACCACAGCAGCTCAAAATGCTCTTTCTCTTCTTCTCTGGTTTAAAGATTCAGTCATAATACTTCTAGTAGTTTAATTTTTCCTTCAAATTTGAACAATTTCAATAAAATATCACTTCGGAGAAGAAACGTATTAAATTTTGATAGTATCAGCCTGATCTCTTGTAGCAGTGTGTAAATGTTTTGCTGGTCTTGATTTGTTAGAATGGCTGATTAGACCTCTAGTTCATAAATACTAAAGAATGGACTTTCTGATATATAAACAGTTGTATAATCTAATAGGAATAAGTGTGTGAGGAATGGATGAAACATAGTATACATAACTGTGTGCTGTTGCATCAATAAATAGTTAAAAATGTAGGAAAAATGATCATCATGGAGCAGGTGGAAGACGTTGGCGGAGACGGCCAGTAGCTGAGACAACATCCTTCTTTGTGACACTACAGTCAGACAGTCCAGATCCACCTCCACAACATCATCGGCATTACGGACGAGTTTGTTCAGTCTGTTGGCATCAGCTACCTATCTGCTGCTGCTGCTACAAAAAAAAACAAACATAAATAGCACAGACTCATAGAACAACATCTGCATCATCCTGCAGATGTTGAAGGACATCAGCCTCCTCAGAATGTTGAGACGGTTCTGGTCCTTCTTGTAGACGGCTTCAGAGTTTTTAGTCCGTTCTAGTTCGTTATTAATGTGAACTCCCAGGTATATGCAATCTTCCACCATGTCCACAGAGACCCCATAGATAGAGACAGGGGTTATCGGTGCCTTAGTCCCACTAAGGTCGATCACTAGCTCCTTTAATTTTGTCACATTGAGCTGTAGATGGTTTCGCTCACACTGGGACAAAATAATCCACTGTAGTTCTGTACTCCGTCTCCTCACCAACGCTGAAGTAGCCGAGTCATCAGAAAATTTCTGAAGATGGCAGGACTCCGTAAAGTATACAGTTATACAGTAGCTGAAGTCCGCAGTGTACAGGATGAGAGGAAAAGAGAGAATTGAGAATTTTCATTCACTCTCACTCACTCACTCATTTTCTACCGCTTATCCGAACTTCTCGGGTCACGGGGAGCCTGTGCCTATGTCAGGCGTCATCGGGCATCGAGACAGGATACACCCTGGACTGAGTGCTAACCCATCGCAGGGCACACACACACTCTCATTCACTCACACGCTCACACACTACGGACAATTTTCCAGAGATGCCAATCAACCTACCATGCATGTCTTTGGACCGGGGGAGGAAACCGGAGTACCCGGAGGAAACCCCCGAGGCACGGGGAGAACATGCAAACTCAACACACACAAGGCGGAGGTGGGAATCGAACCCCCAACCTTGGAAGTGTGCTAACCACTAAGCCACCGTGCCCCTGAATTGAGAATTTATTAGTGGAAATGTATTATTTGTATGATGGTTTATACGGAATGTGGACAGATACTGATACCAACTCTGTTCCATTATTATGAAGATGAAAGGCTATTGTTTATCCAGCAGAGTGCGCTATCTTCTAAAAAGTCTCTCTCTGTCTCTGTCTCTGTCTCTGAGTCTCTCTCTCTCTCTCTCTCTCTCTCTCTCTCTCTCTCTCTCTCTCTCTCTTATCTAAGCCAAGCAGCCGGTCAGTGTTTTTGCAGCACTTTTGGTCAGAGCTGCGGTAAACGATACGATTCAGAACCGTAAAGCATTCTAGGCTTTTGCTCAGATGGACTGTGAAGTGGAAGAGACTGAGAGGAAGGAAAAAGAAGAAGAAGAAATAAACAGAATAGAATTTAGTAAAGAACCTCTGAAGGTCTATTGATCTCACGTGTGTAACCTGACATGTCTAATACAGCAGAACTAAACCAGATGTAAGCGCAACCTTCTGAAAGTCTGGTAAGAGGACGAGGAATACGGACAGAAATCCTGAACCACTTCACAAATGAAAAGCTCAATTTAAAAACAAAACAAGAACAACAGGAAGCTGATCAAATGGCTCTGAAACAAAGATTTTTCACAGTGCTATCGAACTCTGCATTCTGATTGGTCAGAAGCTGTTTGTTCATTTCCTGTCAGAGCGATTCTGACTCCAAGGCAGGTCACAGATTAATATCGACGACGTTGATCTTATGTGAAATAGTTTCCATAGTAACAACTGATTCACTGACTTGTACGATTAAGATGACACAATCTGTAAGAATGAATAAACATATGATTCTGTTCATCAAATAAAAACAGACTTATTGGGATGAAGTTTTCTGAATTTAGGTGTTTATGGAACGTTTATGGAAGGAGACTCCAGTGTCGGTGGGTGCGGTGTATCGGGAAGTTATACACCATGTCACGGGAAAGTCTTCAGGAAAGGTTTAAGAGCTCTTCTCTTAAACCTTTGTGCTTTGTGTCGGGTGATTAGAATTTAATTGAGAACAGGAACAAACTTGGGGACACGGTGGCTTAGTGGTTAACACGTTCGCCTCACACCTTCAGGGTTTGGGGTTCGAGTACCGCCTCCGCCTTGTGTGTGTGGAGTTTGCATGTTCTCCCCGTGCCTCGGGGGTTTCCTCCGGGTACTCCGGTTTCCTCCCCCGGTCCAAAGACATGCATGGTAGGTTGATTGGCATCTCTGGAAAATTGTCCGGAGTGTGTGAGTAAATGAGTGTGTGTGCCCTGCGATGGTTGGCACTCCGTCCAGCGTGTATCCTGCCTCGATGCCCGATGACGCCTGAGACGCACAGGCTCCCCGTGACCCGAGAAGTTCGGATAAAGCGGTAGAAAATGAAAGAGAGGAACAAACTTGTTTTGCTTTTAATGTATTTTTTTAAATTTAAACATAAATGTCATTAATCACTAAATAAAAAAGTATTGAATTTCTGTTAAAATAATGAAGTACTAAACAGCAAACAGCACAAGTGTTTTATTCCAAATGTATTGTGCGCATTTTATTATTGACTTATTGAGAGAAAATGCAAAGAAACTGCAATCGAAAATTTCATTTTAAAGAGTTTTAGTGAGATTGTGAGTTCGACGTCAAGGGTTTTTTTTTTTGCGACTTGAATCTTGAATTTTAGAGTCAGTCATTCAGAGGTGCATCGCTGACAGCAAAGCATCATGGGGATTCAGAAAGGTTAGACTTCAGAAAGGTTACACTTCTGCTGCTGTTCTGAATAACAGAATAATTTCAGTTCTACAGGGATGAAAAATCTTTTTTTTCCTTTCTTTTTTTCTCTTCTTTTTTTTTTCTTCTGCTTGGTCAAAAGTCAGCTGATATGATCCTGTAATTCAACTAAAAAGCCCCCCCCCTCAAAAAAAAACTGAATTTAACAAATGAAAAATTGAACAACAAAAATCTACAAGTCGATTTCCCCCCCCATCTATCCGATTTTCAATAAACATGCTAAACACACCGCGTACAGCTGTGAAATCCCCATCCAGAGCTTTTAAACTCCATCATAATTAACTTTACATGAGGAAGAAAACAACATGTGCTGGTTGATGCTGATCCTGTTGGTGTTCACCAAAGTCAGTTCTTTTCCAACATCACCAAGTCACTACTGTATATTAACTACAGTGTATAATATGTGGCACATAATACTTTTTTTATCCATATATAGCTACATTTAATGTTGTAGAATCTCCAAAAAATCAGACAATGAATACTACCACTATTAATAATAATAGTTTTTACTGTTTATTCATGGAAATGGTCTTCAATCTGAGCTTCTTTCTGTATTTCTGTGTAGATACATCCAGGCTTTTTATGCTTAAGAAAAGGATTTATTTAGGATTTCTGTCCTGTTAGGGTGGAAGGGGTTAAATACCTGAAACTGTGGCTCAACAACAATTGCATTATTATTACATCACCAACTTTTCCAATGAATGAATGAATGAATGAATGAATGAAAGAAAGAATGAAAGAATGATGCCACCTGCTAACAAGAACAGGTACTGTACTGTATAGCGGAATGAACGATAAAATAAATGTGTAAAATAAGCTCTAATGGACAGACGGCTTTCTTGTACTGTTGTGTCTGTTACTTTATTTGTGCTGTAAAATGTTTTGTCTTCAAAAGACCAGCGGGTTTTGACAGTACTTGAGAGACACCCTTACAACGGCACTGATAATAATAATGGGGCACGGTGGCTTAGTGGGTAGCACGTTTGCATGTTCTCCCCGTGCCTCGGGGGTTTCCTCCGGGTACTCCGGTTTCCTCCCCCGTCCAAAAACATGTATGGTAGGTTGATTGGCATCTCTGGAAAATTGTCCGTTGTGTGTGTGTGAGTAAATGAGT